>NC_092748.1:121201785-121501785 GCF_047496795.1 Chiloscyllium punctatum
CGTGTGTGTGTGTGTGTGCGTGCGTGTTCGTGTGTGTGCATCTGTGTGTGTGCGTGCGTGCGTGTGTGTGCGTGCGTGCGTGTTTGTGCGTGCGTGTGTGTGCGTGCGTGCGTGTGCGCGTGTGTGTATGCGTGTATGTGCGTGTGTATGCGTGTGTGTGTGCATGTGTGTTTGTGTTTGTGCGTGCATGTGTGTGTGTATGCGTGTGTGTGTGTGCATGTGTGCTTGTGCCTGTGTGCGCGTGTGTGTGTGCACGTATGTGTGTGCACGTGTGTGTGCGTGCGTGTGCGCGTGCGTGTGTAGGCATGTGTGTGTGCGTGCGTGCGTGTGCGTGCATGTGTGTGTGCGTGTGTGTGTCCGTGCGTGTATGTGTGTGTGCGTGTGCGTGTGTGTGTATGTGTGTGTGTGTGTGCATGTGTGTGCATCCATGTGTGTGCGTGCGTGCGTGTTTGTGCGTGTGTGTGTGTGCGTATGTGTGCGTGCATGTGCGTGTGTGTGCGTGTGTATGTGCACGTGTGTGTAGGCATGTGTGTGTGCCTGCGTGTGTGTGCGTACATGTGTGCGTGCGTGCGTGTTTGTGCGCGTGTGTGTGTGCGTATGTGTGCGTGCGTGTGCGTGTGTGTGCATGTGTGTGCATCTGTGTGTGTGTGTGCGTGCGTGTGTGTGCGTGCGTGCGTGTTTGTGCGTGCGTGTGTGTGCGTGCGTGCGTGTGCGCGTGTGTGTATGCGTGTATGTGCGTGTGTATGCGTGTGTGTGTGTGCATGTGTGTTTGTGTTTGTGCGTGCATGTGTGTGTGTATGCGTGTGTGTGTGTTCATGTGTGCTTGTGCCTGTGTGTGCGTGCGTGTGTGCACGTATGTGTGTGTGTGCATGTGTGCGCATCCGTGTGTGCGTGTGTGTGCGTGCATGCGTGTTTGTGCGTGTGTGTGTGTGTGTGCGTATGTGTGCGTGCGTGTGCGTGTGTGTGTGCACGTGTGTGTAGGCATGTGTGTGTGTGCGTACATGTGTGCGTGCGTGTGTGTGTGTTCATGTGTGCGTGTGCGTGCGTGTGCGTGTGCGTGTGTGTGTGCGTGTGTGTGTGTCCGTGCGTGTATGTGTGTGTGTGCGTGCGTGTGCGTGTGTGCATGTGCATGTGTGTGTGCGTGTGTGTATGTGTGTGTACATGTGTGTGCATCCATGTGTGTGCGTGCGTGTGTGTGCGTGCGTGCATGTTTGTGCGTGTGTGTGTGCGTGTGTGTGTGCGTGTGCGTGCGTGTGCGTGTGTGTGTGCGCGTGTGTGTGTGTGCCTGCGTGTGTGTGTGTGTGTGTGTGTGCGCGTGTGTGTAGGCGTGTATGTGTGCGTGCGTGTATGTGTTCGTGTGTGCGTGTGCGTGCGTGTGCGTGTGTGTGTGTGTGAGCGCGTCCGTGTATGTGCGTCCGTGTGTGTGCGTCCGTGTGTGTGTGTGCGTGTGTGTGTGTTCGTGTGTGCGTGTGCGTGCGTGTGCGTGTGTGTGTGTGTGAGCGCGTCCGTGTGTGTGCGTCCGTGTGTGTGTGTGCGTGTGCGTGTAGTGCAGTGCAGTGAGGTCACCTTTAATGTGCCATGAACCCAAGGTCCCGGGTCTGAACTTGACTATCAGCTTCTCTCTATTGAAAGCAAAATACTGTGGATGCTGAAAATTGGAAACAAAAGCAGAAATTGTTGGAGAAATTCAGCAGATCTGGCAGCATTTTCACAGAGAGAATTTCGAGTCCTGTGGTTATCTGTTGGAACTGAAGGGAGCAGGAAGATCTAGTTTTCTGTGGGGGAGGAGGAGGGAGTGGAACAGGTGGTGAGGGTGCCACAAGCAAAAGACATAGAGTGTACCAATGTCAGAAAAGAAGTGATAAAGATGTAAAATAAGTGTTAATTGAAGATCTGAGTAGAAGAAAATAGAGAATCTCTGCTGGGAGTAAATCCATGTCTGGACACGGGGAGGGGTTTTGGAGGGAAACATTATGTTCACGCTCTGAAGATGAGACCCTGAGACTGTAAAGTTCCTCAGTAAACAATAGGGCATTGCTCCTCATCTGACCCTTGCAGCAAGCATTGATTACAATCCCTACAGTGTTGAAACAGGCCATTCAGCCCAACAAGTCCATACCGACCCTCTGATGAATAACTCACCCAGACCTATTCCCCTACTATTCTACATTTGCCCCTGACTAAGCTATGCATCCCTGAACGCTAATTCACCTAACCTGGACATCTTTGGATTGTAGTAGGAAACCCACCCAGACACGGGGAGAATGTGTAAACTCCACACAGACAGTCACCCGAGGTTGGAATCGAACCCTGGTCCCTGACCCTGTGAGGCAGCAGTGCTAACCCCTGAGCCACCATGTCACCTCAATCACAAACTTAAATATCTACACAAGAGCGAGGGGAGTTTATTGAAACCAGGAGGTATTTTGATACACAAAGTGGAGATATTCCACAAAGCAGTCACCCAGTCTGTGTTTAATCTCCCCCGTGTACAGGAGAATACATTGTGAGCAGTGAATACAGGAGACCAGACTGAGTGAAACACAAGTGAAAGACACCATTACCGAGAAGGTGGGTTTTGGGCTTCGGATTGTGAGGAGGGAGGAGGCGAATGGATGGTTGTTTCACCTTTGCAATTACATGGAAAAGTGAATGGGGTAGAGATGAGGAAGCATGAAGAGAAATAGGGGAGTGGGTCGGGGTGTCCTGTGGAATGCTGAGAGTGAAGGGGAGGGAGAGACGGAGGTGGAATCCTACTGGAGCTGGTGGAAATGTTGGTGGGTGAAATGGAAAGGAGTCAGTGCAGAGGAGCAAAGGCTGATGGGACAGTAAAGAGTAATACAGAGACTCAAACAGAGCACACACCAGGGCAGCTTCAAACTCCAATAAAGACCCTCTGGTAACCTGCCTGAGACACAGACATGAAGTGTTCACAAACCAGAATCTGACAATGAGCCAAGGATGGATAAATACATGTCTCATTGGTGTCATCACACTCACTGAAATATTTGCAAAATTCCACATTAACCATCTTTACTTCAGTGAACATTCAAACTAAACTTCAAAAAACTGATGACAATTTGTTTCTGGCTAAGATTGACACAGGGTCAGTATATTACCTTGTGAATTCTAAAGGAAAAGGTATCTGTCCACAGAAATAGGAAGTCACAAAGAAACACATAAATGTAAGTGGTTTAGTATCAAACAGGAACATGGTACGTGTGTAGATCATTACTGCTGAACTGGAAGAACAAATCCAGGTGGAACAGACAGGAACTTAGTGAACACACAATCACAAAAATGTAAAACTGAGCAGTGATGGAGCTGGGAACTGACAGGTCTCCTGGTCCTCACTGATATCATCGCAGCATCTTCAAAGAGGTCATTAATGAGCTCTCAGCTGAGTCAATGTTCATTTGACGAAAACCGCTCCCATCAGCAAAGCTTCCAGCATAGAGTCATAGAGATGTGCAGCATGGAAACAGGCCCTTCGGTCCAACCCGTCCATGCCGACCAGATATCCCAACCCAATCTAGTCCCACCTGCCAGCACCCAGCCCATATCCCTCCAAACCCTTCCTATTCTTATACCCATCCAAATGCCTCTTAAATGTTGTAATTGTACCAGCCTCCACCACATCCTCTGGCAGCTCATTCCATACACATACCACCCTCTGTGTGAAAAACTTGCCCCTTCAGTCTCTTTTATATCTTTCCCCTCTCACCCTAAACCTATGCCCTCTAGTTCTGGACTCCCCGCCCCCAGGGAAAAGACTTTGTCTATTTATCCTATCCATGCCCCTCATAATTTTGTAAACCTCTATAAGGTCACCCCTCAGCCTCCGATGCTCCAGGGAAAACAGCCCCAGCCTGTTCAGCCTCTCCCTGTAGCTCAGATCCTCCAACCCTGGCAACATCCTTGTAAATCTTTTCTGAACCCTTTCAATACTCACAACATCATTCTGATAGGAAGGAGACCAGAATTGCACGCAATATTCCAACAGTGGCCTAACCAATGTCCTGTACAGCCGCAACATGACCTCCCAACTCCTGTACTCAAAACTCTGACCAATAAAGGAAAGCATACCAAACGCTGCCTTCACTATCCTATCTACCTGTGACTCCACTTTCAAGGAGCTATGAACCTGCACTCCAAGGTCTCTTTGTTCAGCAACACTCCCTAGGACCTTACCATTAAGTGTATAAGTCCTGCTAAGATTTGCTTTCCCAAAATGCAGCACCTCGCATTTATCTGAATTAAACCCCATCTGCCACTTCTCAGTCCATTGGCCCATCTGGTCCAGATTAGATTAGATTACTTACAGTGTGGAAACAGGCCCTTCGGCCCAACAAGTCCACAGCGACCCGCCACCCACCCAGACCCATTCCCCGACATTTACCCCTTCCCCTCACCCTATGGGCAATTTCCCATGGCCAATTCACCTGACCTGCACATCTTTAGAATGTGGGAGGAAACCGGAGCACCCGGAGGAACCCCACGCAGACACGGGGAGAATGTGCAAACTCCACACGGTCAGTCGCCTGAGGCGGGAATTGAACCTGGGTCCCTAGCGCTGTGAGGCAGCATTGCTAACACACTGTGCCACCGTGCCGCCCATGTTGCAATCTGAGGTCCACTACACCTCCAATTTTGGTGTCATCTACAAATTTACTAACTGTACCTCTTCTGCTCGCATCCAAATCATTTATATAAATGACAAAAAGTAGAGGGCCCAGCACCGATCCTTGTGGCACTCCACTGGTCATAGGCCTCCAGTCTGAAAAACAACCCTCCACCACCACCCTCTGTCTTCTACCTTTGAGCCAGTTCTGTATCCAAATGGCTAGTTCTCCCTGTATTCCATGAGATCTAACCTTGCTAATCAGTCTCCCATGGGGAACCTTGTCGAACACCTTACTGAAGTCCATATAGATCACATATACTGCTCTGCCCTCATCAATCCTCTTTGTTACTTCTTCAAAAAACTCAATCAAGTTTGTGAGACATGATTTCCCACGCACAAAGCCATATTGACCATCCCGAATCAGTCCCTGTCTTTCCAAATACATGTACGTCCTGGCAGGGAAATTTGCTAGAACTGCTTGGGAGGATTTAAACTAGTAAGGTGGGGGGGGGGGAGGGGGGGGGAGGGGGGGGTAGGGGTAGGGGGAGGGGGGGTGGGGAGGGGGGGGGGAGGGGGGGGAGGGGGGGGGAGGGGGGGGAGGGGTAGGGGGAGGGGGGGTGGGGAGGCGGGGGTGGGGCCCAGGGAGATCGTGAGGAAAGAGAACAATCTGGGACGGGTACAGTTGAGAACAGAAGTGAGTCAAACAGTCAGGTCAGGCAGGGACAAGGTAGGACTAATAAATTAAACTGCATTTATTTCAATGCAAGGGGCCGAACAGGGAAGGCAGATGAACTCTGGGCATGGTTAGGAACATGGGACTGGGATATCATAGCAATTACGGAAACATGGCTCAGGGATGGGCAGGACTGGCAGCTTAATGTTCCAGGATACAAATGCTACAGGAAGGATAGAAAGGGAGGCAAGAGAGGAGGGGGAGTGGCATTTTTGATAAGGGATAGCATTACAGCTGTGCTAAGGGAAGATATTCCCAGAAATACATCCAGGGAAGTTATTTGGGTGGAACTGAGAAATAAGAAAGGGATGATCACCTTATTGGGATTGTATTATAGACCCCCCAATAGTCAGAGGGAAATTGGAGCAAAGTGTGCAGAGAACACAGGAATGCCTGCAGAGCGATGTAGATAGGGTTAAGTGAATGACAAAAAAAACTGCATATACAGGAATATACAGGGTAGACAAGCAGGAGTCTGGGGGAACACAGCAAGGCAGGTAGCATCAGGAGGGACAGGCAGGAGTCTGGGGGAACACAGCAAGGCAGGTAGCATCAGGAGGGACAGGCAGGAGGCTGGGGGAACACAGCAAGGCAGGCAGCATCAGGAGGGACAGGCAGGAGTCTGGGGGAACACAGCAAGGCAGGTAGCATCAGGAGGGACAGGCAGGAGGCTGGGGGAACACAGCAAGGCAGGCAGCATCAGGAGGGACAGGCAGGAGTCTGGGGGAACACAGCAAGGCAGGTAGCATCAGGAGGGACAGGCAGGAGGCTGGGGGAACACAGCAAGGCAGGCAGCATCAGGAGGGACAGGCAGGAGGCTGGGGGAACACAGCAAGGCAGGCAGCATCAGGAGGGACAGGCAGGAGGCTGGGGGAACACAGCAAGGCAGGCAGCATCAGGAGGGACAGGCAGGAGGCTGGGGGAACACAGCAAGGCAGGCAGCATCAGGAGGGACAGGCAGGAGGCTGGGGGAACACAGCAAGGCAGGCAGCATCAGGAGGGACAGGCAGGAGGCTGGAGGAACACAGCAAGGCAGGCAGCATCAGGAGGGACAGGCAGGAGGCTGGGGGAACACAGCAAGGCAGGCAGCATCAGGAGGGACAGGCAGGAGGCTGGAGGAACATAGCAAGGCAGGCAGCATCAGGAGGGACAGTCAGGAGGCTGGGGGAACACAGCAAGGCAGGCAGCATCAGGAGGTGGCGAAGTCAACTTTTTGGGTGCAACCCTTCTTCAGGGCTGGGGTGGGTGTGGGGGGAGCTACAGATAAGGGGGGTAGCTGGGGCAGGGTGGTGAAGTGGGGAGAGGTGAAGACAGGCAGAGGGTACAATCTGTTTGGTCAATGGGAGGAATGAATCCAGGTGGTGGCAGGGAGCAGTGGAAGGGAGGGGGAGGGGCTGGGAAGAGAGTCAGGGGAAGGGAAGGGAAATTATTTGAAATTGGAGAACTCAATATTGAGTCATCTGGGCTGTAGGCTACCCAGGTGGAAGATGAGGTGTTGTTCCTCCAATTTGTGGTTTGGTTCCTTGTGACAATGGAGGAGGCCAAGGAAGGTCGTGTCGAAGAGGGAGTGGGAAGGGGAATTAAAATGGGTGATGGCTGGGAGGTCCAATCAGCCTCTATGGGCCCGGCTGCGATGCTCGGTGAACCATTCCCTAAGTTAACGTTCGGTCTCCCTGATGTAGAGAAGTCCACATTGGGAGCACCTGATGCAGTAAACTAGGTTGGAGGAGAGGCAGGTGAACCTCTGTCTCACCTGGAAGGAGTGTTTGGGGCTCTGGGTGGAGGTGAGGGGGGGTGGGGTTGGTGGGGTACTGGCAGGTTTTACATCTTTTCCTATTGCAGGGGAAGGTACCAGGGGGTTTGGGGGGGGGTTCGTGTGGAGAGACATGAATCAAGGAGTGGTGAAGGATGAGTCCTTTCAGAAGGCAGAGAGGGGTGGGGAGGGGAAGATGTCCTTGGTGGGGGGGGGTGCTCTAGTTGGAGTGCTTAAGGATGATGTGTTGGATGTGGAGACCGCTGGGGTGGTAGGTGAGGACAAGGGGTCTCTGTATTTATTGTTTCGAGGGGGTTTCGAGCAGTGGAACGGGGAATGGAGGTAGTGCAGTGGAGGGTTGTCTGGGTGACAGAGGAGGGCATAGCACGTTGTTTGAAATAGGTGGATATCTGGGATATTCCAGAGTGAAATGTCTCCTGGTCGGAACTAGTGCAGTGGAGGCGGAGCAATTGGGAAAACAGGATGGAGTTCTTGCAGGATAGTGGGTTGGGGGAGGTGTTGTTCAGCTGCTTGTGGGAGTCTGTGGGTTTATAGTAAACATTTGTCTAGAGACTATTGCCGGAGATGGAATGGAGAGGTTAGGAAAGGGGAGGGAGGTGACCGAGATGGACCAAGTGAATTTGAGGGTGGAAGCTGTGGGCAAAGTCGATGAACTGCTCCAGTTCAGCCTGGGTGCAGGACGCTGCACTGATGCAGTCATCAATGGAACAGTGGGAGAGTTGGGGCACAGTGTCTGGGTAAGTACTGAAGAGGGACTGGTCGAATGTGGCCAACAAAGAGGCAGGTGTAGCTGGGGCCCATCCAGGGGCCCATGGCCACCCCCTGGATTTGAGAAATGGGAGGAGTTGAAGGAAAAGTCATTGACAGTGAGGACCAGTTCAGTGAGACAGAGGAGGGTAATGGTGGAGGGGGACTGGATGGATCTGTTGGAGAGGAAGAAACTGTGGGCCTGGAGGCCATCCTTGTTAGGTTTGGACATGTATAAGGACTGCACGCCCAGAGTGAAGATAAAACACTGGGGGCAGGCAAGGGCCTGGCAGCTGGAGCACAATGTTAATAAAGATGAAGTCTCCCATTTTGGTCAAAATAACAACTAAAAGGACCATCATTTAAATGGTGAAAAGTTGCTGCTGTGCAGAGGGACCAGGCTGCCCTTGTGCATGAATCACAAAATGTTGGTTTGCAGATGCAACAGGTAATGAGGAAGGCAAATGGAATTTTGTCCTTTATTACTAAAAGGATTGAGTTTTAAAGCAGGGAGGTTATATTGCAGCTGTACATGGTGCTGGTGAGGCCACCCCTGGAGTACTGTGTGTAGTTTTGGTCTCCTTACTTGAGAAAGGATGGACTGGCACTGGAGGGGGTGCAGAGGAGGGTCACTGGGTTGGTTCCGGAGTTGAGGGGGTTGGACTATGACAAGAGATTGATTAGATTGGGACAATACTCATTGGAATTTTGAAGAATGATGGGGAATCTTATAGAAATAAATACAATTATGAAGGGAATGGATAAGTCAGAAGCAGGGAGGCTGTTTCCACTGAGAGGGGAAACTAGAACTAGGGGCATAGCCTCAAAATAACGGGGAGCAGGTTTCGGACTGAGCTGAGGAGGAACCTCTTCACCCAGAGAGTTGTGAATCTGTGGGATTCCCTGCCCAATGAAGCAGCTGAGGATACCTCACTGAATCTTTTTAAGGCAAAGATAATTTTTTGAACAATAAAGGAATTAAGGGTTATGGCGAGAGGGTGGGTAAGTGGAGCTGTGTCCATCAAAAGATCAGCCATGATCTTATTGAATGGGGGAGCAGGCTCGAGGGGTCAGGCGGCCAACTCCTGATCCTGGTTCTGATGTTCTTATCTCTGTCTTAAATACACTCAATGACTTGGCCTCCACAGCCCTTTGCAGTAATGAGTTCCACAGATTCCCCCAGCCTCCGGCTGAAGAGATTTCTCCTCATCTCGGTTCTAAAAGGTCACCCTTCATTCTTGGGTCCTAGTCTCTCCATCTGCTGGAAACAATGCCTCCACACCCACTCTGTCCAGGTCTCTCAGTATTCTGTACGTTTCAATCCGATCCCACTCATTCTCCAAATCCCTTTGAGTACAGACCCAGAGTCCTCAACCACTCCTCGTATGACAAGCCCTTCATCCCTGAGACCATTCTTGTAAACCCCCTCTGGACCCTCTCCATCGCCAGCACATCCTTCCTGAGATACGGGGCCCAGAAATACTCACAATGTTCCAAATGTGGTATGACCAGAGCTTTCTACAGCCTTAGTATTATTTCCCTGCTCTTGTATTCCAACCCTATTGAAATGAATTCTAACATTGCACTTGCCTTCCTAACCTCCAACAAAACCTACATGTTAACTTTAAGAGAATCCTGAGCTAGGACCCTGCGTGTCTCTGTGCTTCAGATTTCTGAAGACTTTCCTAGAAAATAGTCTGTGCCTCTGATCTTCGTATCCAAGTGTGTAATCTCATATTTTCCAACATTGTATTCCACCTGCCACTTCTTTGCTCACTCTCCCAGTGTATCCAACTCCTTCTGCAGCCTCCCCATTTCCTCAACGTTACCTATCCCTCAAATTTAACGACAGTGCACTCAGTTCCTTTGGCCAAACGATGACTGAATGTGACAGATGGAATTCGTGAACTGAGCCACAACAGAATGTTATATTTGTGAAAGAGGTTAATATATGCTATTGGTGACAGAAACTGTCACTTTGAACATTGCAATCAAATCACTTTCAGTTCCATTTCACGATCCAATGAGATTGAAATTCAACTTCTGTCTCACTGAAACTGGAACCTGACCAGCATCCCTGCTTCACTCCCAGACCAGAAACACCCAGCTGACACTCAGCTCACGATCACTCTTAGACCCTCACAATTTGACTGGATTCCTTCAGCAGGTAAGGCTCTGCACTGCGTACGGCTGCATGGAGGAGGGGAACATGACAGCAAAACTCAGAGAGAAGCAAGAGGCCAACAGGAACATCCTGATCACTGTCTCAACACTGTCGGAGGGTCAGTACTGAGGGAGTGCTGCACTGTCGAAGGGTCAGTACTAAAGGAGTGCTGCACTGTCGAAGGGTCAGTACTGAAGGAGTGCTGCACAGTCAGAGGGTCAGTACTGAGGGAGTGCTGCACTGTCAGATCGTCAGTACTGAGGGAGTGCCACACTGTCAGAGGGTCAGTGCTGAGGGAGGGCCTCACTGTCAGAGGGTCAGTACTGAGGGAGTGCCACACTGTCAGAGGGTCAGTACTGAGGAAGTGCCGCACTGTCAGAGGGTCAGTGCTGAGGGAGTGCCGCAATGTCGGAGGGTCAGTGCTGAGGGAGTGCTGCACTGTCGAAGGGTCAATACTGAGGGAGTGCTGCACTGTCGAAGGGTCAATACTGAGGGAGTGCTGCACTGTCGAAGGGTCAATACTGAGGGAGTGCGGCACTGTCAGAGGGTCAGAACTGAGGGAGTGCCGCACTGTCAGGGGGTCAGTGCTGAGGGAGTGCCGCACTGTCAGAGGGTCAGTACTGAGGGAGTGCTGCACTGTCAGAGGGTCAGTACTGAGGGAGTGCCGCAGTGTCAGAGGGTCAGTACTGAGGGAGTGCCGCAGTGTCAGAGGGTCAGTACTGAGGGAGTGCCGCACTGTCAGAGGGTCAGTACTGAGGGAATGCCGCACTGTCAGAGGGTCAGTCCGGAGTCAATGCTGAGGTAACTCCCTCCCGAGTGTTTCGCAGTGTGCTGACCCTCTGCCAGCTCTGACTGGGCTGTTATGCTGATTATTTGGAATTTGTGGTGATACAGAGATTCGAGATTTTATTGTGTCCCACTGTCATTGCGTCAGTGGTTCATTTCAAATTGTCAGGGAGAAAGTCACAAGTCAGCGAAATGGTTGAAATGCAAAGGTCAGTTTTTTCAGAGAATTACATAAATCCTTACCGACTGTCAGGGAGATCGAGAAATGTGTCATCAGGTCCTGTGACAGAGGGTGGAGCCAAGGAGGGAGATTCACTTCACACATTGAGAGAGTAATGGGCAGGTTCTGTCAGTAAAGGACAAATATTCAGAATGACAATTTGTTCCAGAGCAATCACTTGATGGAGATAAACAGAACTTTCAATTGTCAAACATGAATTGGTGATTTAATCAGTGCACCAGACAGCTTCAAATCCTAGGGGCTGTCCTGACCCTGTGACAGTGCGGCACTCTCTCAATACTGTCCCTCTGACAGAGCGGCACTCCCTCAGTACTGACTCTCCAACAGTGAGACACTCCCTCAGTACTGACCCTCCAACAGTGAGACATTCCCTCAGTACTGACCCTCTGACAGTGCGGCACTCCGTCAGTATTGCCCCTCCGACAGTGAGACATTCCCTCAGTACTGACCCTCTGATAGTGCTTCACTCCCTCAGCACTGACCCTCCGACAGTGGGGCACTCCCTCAGCACTGACCCTCTGACCATGTGGCACTCCCTCAGCGGTGATCCTCTGACAGTGCGACACTCCCTCAGTACTGACCCTCTAACAGTGCGGCACTCCCTCAGCGGTGACCCTCTGACAGGGTGGCACTCCCTCAGCACTGACCCTCTGACAGTGTGGCACTCCCTCAGCACTGACTCTCTGACCATGTGGCACTCCCTCAGCACTGACCCTCTGACCATGTGGCACTCCCTCAGCGGTGACCCTCTGACAGTGCGGCACTCCCTCAGCACTGACCCTCCGACAGTGCGGCACTCCCTCAGCGGTGACCCTCTGACAGGGTGGCACTCCCTTAGTAGTGACCCTCTGACCGATTCCTGCTACCTTTGTACTGACCCTCCAATAGGAGACAGTCTCATGTTGTTATTGTTGTCTTGCATGGTGGTGGAGTTTGACCGGAATGAGAAAGAATGTCTGGATTTAAGAATTTACTGATGACCATGAGACCGTTATCAATTGTAAGAAAATCCCATCTGCTTCACTGATGGCCCTTTAGGAGGCTGTAGGTGAATCTCATATTTGGGAATGAAGCAAGAACGAGCTGGTCTTGTTAGTTTAATTGATTTGTTGGATTTGGGTGTCACTGGTTGGGCAGGTATGGATAGACCATTCTTCGTTGTTCCTTGTGAAGGTCCATGTGCTGTGGGTAGACCCACAATGCCCTTAGGGAGGGAATTCCAGGATTCTGACCCAGTGACACTGAAGGAACGGTGATATATTTCCAAGTCAGGATGGTGAGGGGCTCGGAGGGAACTTGCAGGGGGTGGTGTTCCCATGGATCTGCTGCCCTTGTCCTTCTAGATGGAAGTGGTTGTGGGTTTGGAAGGTGCTGCCTGAGGATCTTCTCACATCTGCTTCTCTTTCAGGAAGAAATCTTGTGATTCCTGCATGCCACTGATTGCAATAAAAAACTACGGCCGAAAAACAGCTGATGCCAAATGTGTTAATGTCACATTCAAACATGAGAAGTGAAGCGGTTACCTCATGACTCAGGACACTTCCTTATCCAACATGTTCTAATCCCTATAAATGGCAAAACGGTACACTGAGAGAGTGCAGCATTGCTACAGGTTCAGCACTGAGGGAATGCCACACTGTCAGAGGGTCAGTGCTGAGGGAGTGCTGCACTGTCAGAGGGTCAGTGCTGAGGGAGTGCTGCACTGTCAGAGGGTCAGTGCTGAGGGAGTGCTGCACTGTCAGAGGGTCAGTGCTGAGGGAGTGCTGCACTGTCAGAGGGTCAGTACTGAGGGAGTGCTGCACTGTCAGAGGGTCAGTGCTGACGGAGTGCTGCACTGTCAGAGGGTCAGTACTGAGGGAGTGCTGCACTGTCAGAGGGTCAGTACTGTGGGAGTGCTGCACTGTCAGAGGGTCAGTACTGAGGGAGTGCCGCACTGTCAGAGGGTCAGTGCTGAGGGAGTGCTGCACTGTCAGAGGGTCAGTGCTGAGGGAGTGCCGCACTGTCAGAAGGTCAGTGCTGAGGGAGTGCCGCACTGTCAGAGGGTCAGTGCTGAGGGAGTGCCACACTGTCAGAGGGGCTGTGCTGAGGGAGTGCCGCACTGTCAGAGGGTCAGTACTAAGGGAGTGCCGCACTGTCAGAGGGTCAGTGCTGAAGGAGTGCCGCACTGTCAGAGGGTCAGTACTAAGGGAGTGCCGCAATGTCAGAGGGGCTGTGCTGAGGGAGTGCCGCACTGTCAGAGGGTCAGTACTGAGGGAGTGCCGCACTGTCAGAGGGTCAGTACCGAGGGAGTGCCGCACTGTTAGAGGGTCAGTACTGAGGGAGTGCCGCAATGTCAGAGGCACAGTGCTGAGGGAGTGTTGCACTGTCAGAGGGTCAGTACTGAGGGAGTGCCACACTGTCAGAGGGTCAGTACTGAGGGAGTGCTGCACTGTCAGAGGGTCAGTGCTGAGGGAGTGTCGCACTGTCAGAGGGTCAGTGCTGAAGGAGTGCCGCACTGTCAGAGGGTCAGTACTGAGGGAGTGCTGCACTGTCGGAGGGTCAGTGCTGAGGGAGTGCCGCACTGTCAGAGGGTTAGTGCTGAGGGGGTGCCACACTGTCGGAGGGTCAGTGCTGAGGGAGTGCCACACTGTCAGAGGGTCATTGCTGAGGGAGTGCTGCACTGTCAGAGGGTCAGTGCTAAGGGACCTGGAGGTCAGTGTTGAGTGGGTTCCCACAGGGCTCTGTTCTTGGGCCTCTGCTCTTTGTAGTTTTTATAAATGACTTGGATGAGGAGGTTGAGGGGTGGGTTAGTAAATTTGCAGATGACACAAAGGTTGGAGGTGTCATCGATAGTATAGAGGGTTATTGCAGGCTGCAGCGTGACATAGACAGGATACAGAGCTGGGCTGAGAAATGGCAGATGGAGTTCAACCTGGATAAATGTGAAGTGATGCATTCAGGAAGGTCAAACTCAAATGCTGAATATAGAATTAAAGACAGGATTCTTAGCAGTGTGAAGGAACAGAGGGATCTGGGTGTGCAAGTACATAGATCCCTCAAAGTTGCCACCCCAGTTATTAGGAAAGCATTTAGTGTTTTGGCTTTCATTAACAGGGGGATCGAGTTTAAGAGCCGCGAGGTTTTGCTACAGCTCTACAAGTCCCTGGTGAGACCACACTTGGAATATTGTGTCCAGTTCTGGTCGTCCTACTATCGGAAAGATACGGAGGCTTTGGAGAGGGTGCAAAGAAGGTTTACCAGGACATTGCCTGGACTGGAGGGCTTGCCTTATGAAGAAAGATTGAATAAGCTCTGACTTTTCTCTCTGGAGAGAAGGAGGAAGAGAGGAGACCTGATCGAGGTGTACAAAATAATGAGAGGAATAGATAGAGTCAATAGCCAGAGACTTTTCCCCAGGGCAGGACTGACTGGTATGAGAAGTCATAGTCTGAAGATATTAGGAGGAAGGTATAAAGGAGATGTCAGAGATAGGTTTTTATGCAGAGAGTTGTGAATGTATGGAATGCGTTGCCAGCGGTGGTGGTGAAAGCAGAGTCATTGGGGACATTTAAGCGACTGCTGGACATGCACATGGAGAGCAGTGAGTTGAGGGGGGCGCAGGTTAAGTTACTATATTTTATATTAGGATTAAGTCTTGGCACAACATCGTGGGCCAAAAGGCCTGTTCGGTGCTGTACTTTTCTATGTTCTATGTTTCCACTCTATCCACGTCATTCATAATCTTACAAACTTCTATCAGGTCACCCCTCAACCTCCTGTATTCCAGTGAAAACAAACCCCGTCTATCCAACCTTTTTCCTGGCAAAACTCCCCCAGACCAGGCAACATCCTGGTAAACCTTTTCTGCACGTTCTCCAAAGCATCCACACCCTTCTGACAGTGTGGTGACCAGAGCAGTACACAATATTCCAAGTGTGGCCTAAGTAAAGTTCTATAAAGCTGCAACATAACTTGTCTATCCTTATACTCAATGTCCCTTCCAATGAAGGCAAGCATGGAATAGGCCTTTTTCACTCCCATATCTACCTGCGCTGCCCCCTTCAGTGATCTATGGACCTGCACACCCAGATCCCTCTGCATATCAATACCCCTAAGGGTTCTGCCATGTACTGTCTCACTTTCACCTGCACTTGACCTTCCAAAATGCATCACCCCACATTTGTCTGGATTAAACTCCATCTGCCATTTTTCTGCCCATGCCTCCAATTGATCTATATCCTGCTGTATCCTCTGACAATCCTCCTCACTATCCACAACTCCACCAATCTTTGTATTATCCTTAAACCTACTAAGACCAGCCACATGTTCCTCCTTATCATTTATGTAGATCATAAACAGCAGAGGACCCTGCACTGATCCCTGTGGAACATCACCAGTCACAACCCTCCATTCTGAAAAGCCTCCCCCCCCCTTACCCTGTCTCCTGTGACTAAACCAGTTCTGTCTCCATCTTACCAGCTCACCCTGATACCATGTGACTTCACCTTTTGTACCAGTCTGCCATGATGGACCTTGTCAAAGGCTTTACTGAGGTCTATGATGACAACATCAGCTGCTTTTCCCTCATCAATCACCTTTTTCACCTCCACAAAATCTCGATCAAGTTAGTGAAGCACGACCTTCCCCACACAAACCCATGCTGTCTATCGCCAATCAGTCCATTTGCTTCTTAATGTGCATAGATCTTGTCTCTGAGAACCTTTTCCAATAATTTCCCTCCCACTAACATCAGGCTCACGGGTCTGTACTTTCCAGGATTGTCCCGTATACCCTTCTTAAACAAATCCACAACATTAGCTATTCTCCAGTCTTCTGGGACCTTGTCTGTGGCCAAAGAGGATACAAAGATGTTTGTCAATGCTCCAGCAATTTGTTCTGTTGCCTCCCTCAATATTCTGGGATAGATCCCATCAGGACCCAGGGACTTAACTATCTTAATACTTTTTAAGATGCACAACACCTCTCCTTTTTAATAGCAACTTGGCTTAGAAATTTGACACACCCTTTCCTGAGATCATCCTCCACCAATACCATCACTTTGGTGAATACCAACACAAAGTATTAGTTTAGGACCTCACCTACCTCTCCTGGCTGCACACATAGATTCCCTCCTGTGTCCTTGAATGAGCCAACCCTTTCCTGGCTACCCAGGGATATATAATATATACCTTGGGTTTCTCCTTAATTCTGATTGCTAATGGCTTTTCATGACCCCTTTTAACCCTTCTAATACTTGTTTAAGTTTTTTTCCTACTTTCCTTATACACCTCAAGGGCTTCATTAGTCCCCATCCTCCTAGACCTAATGTATGTTTCCTTTTCCTTTTTGACCAAGATCTTAACATCCCTGGGTCATCCAAGGTTCATGTACCTTCCATATCTACCCTTCATTCTCACAAGGACATGCTGCTCCTGAACTCTTACCATCTGCCGTTTGGAATACTCCCACATGTTTGATGTGGATTTCCCTTCAATCAAAATTCTCCAGTTTCTGTCTAAGTTGTTAACAGTTTGCCTTTCCTCAATTTAACACCTTCACCCAACAACTGCTGTTATTCCTATCTATGTGAATTTAAAAACTCGGTATTACAGTCATTACTGCATAATGCGCCCCCACTGAAACTTCACTCACCTGGCCGGGCTCATTTCCCAAAGCCAGGTCTAGTATAACCACTTCTCTGGTTGGACTGTTTACAAACTGTGTCAAGAAACCCTCCTGAATGGTCCTTACAAATTCTTCCCCATCTAAGCCCATCGCACAAAGTGAGTTCCAGTCAATGTAGGGGAAGTTAAAATCACCCATCACAACCTGTTGTTTTTACATCTTTCCACAATCCATCCATATATTCTCTCCTCTATCTCCCACTGGCTGTCGGGAGGCCTGTAGTATACTCCCAGCATTGTGATTTCACCTTTCCTATTCCTGAGCTTTAACTTGGCTGCCTCAATGCACAAGTCCTCCCTCAGTGCAGCTGTGAGATATTCCATTATCAGTAATGCAACTTCTCCACCCCAATTTGACAGTGCGGCACTCGCTCAGTACTGACCCTCTGACAGTGCGACACTCCCTCAGTACTGACCCTCTGACAATGCAGCACTCCCTCAGTACTGACCCTCTGACAGTGCGGCATGTCCTCAGTACTGACCCTCTGACAGTGCGGCACTCCCTCAGTACTGACCCTCTGACAGTGCAGCACTCCCTCAGTACTGACCCTCCGACAGTGGGGCACTCCCTCAGCACTGACCCTCCAACAACGTGGTGCTCCATCAGCACTGACCCTGTAACAATGCTGCACTCTCTCAGTTGTCCCAGTTTGTTGTTAACAGCGATAAGACCATCCTGGATAAAGAAGAGTCCTGGGTCATGAAGTAACAGCTTCCCTTGTCATGTTTGAATATGACATAAACACATTTGGCATCAGCTGCTTTTGCCCAGTGGGTTTGTTACAATCAGTGATCGGCTTCTCGAAGCACAGCTTGTTATGTTGGTAATCCAGAGAAGGGTGCTGTGTTTCATGCTCATACGTGCTCATTGAAACTGAACTGAAATGGTCTGCATTGTTCTGCAGTTCACTGCTCTGCTGTTTTACAGGAGCTCCGAGTCCTGGAACAAGGAGTTACAGGGAGTTGTGCTGAGAGTCCAGTGTGAGCCCAGCCTGCATCATGGAGGGCAGTGCACGTGAGTCTGACTGACTTTGCAACCTCGGTATCACTCGACAAGCTGTTCCTTGCCGTAAAGTTCCCAGTTTGTTCAGTGTGGAGTTTGCATGCTCTCCATGTGTTGGCATGGATTGCTTTTGTGTGCTCCACTGTTCTCCCACTGTTCAAAGATGTGCAGGTTAGGGAGGCTGGCCATGCTAATATGTACATGGGTTAGCCCTGGGAAATGCAGGGTTACGGGAATAGTGTTGGGGTGTGGGATGGTTTTTCGTGGGTTGATGTGAACTCAATGGGCCAAAGGCCTGTTTCAACACTGTAGGGGTTCTATGTTGTTAATGTGTCTCTGAAAACAGGGTCTTATGGTGATGATGAGTGCCTCGAGTGAGGAGTTGCTGTTAATATTGGGAATAACCAACACTACTTGACTTTCAATGTCAGGAAGTCAGGAACAGCAAGAAAGGGATTCTGCTGGGAATGTTGAGGGATCTGGAATATGATGTGTAGTTTTATTCTGCACATTCAAGGAGGGATGCGTTTGCATTGAAGATTCATCAGATTACTCCTTGCGCTGAAGGGGGTATCCTTGATCTGAGACTGAGGAAAATGGGCGATATTCTCTGGAGCTTAGAAGAATGAGAGGTGGTTTTGTTGAGATGTTTATTATTCCAAAGTGGCTCAAAGAATTGATACTTGAAAGGTGGGGAAGCTAGTGGAAGGAATTCTGGGAGACAGAATTAGTCAACATTTGGAGAGAAGGGGATTAATCATGAACGGTCAGCCTGGTTTTGTAAAGGGGAGGTCACGGCTGACCAACTGGATTCAACTTTTCGAAGAGCTGACCAGGTTTGTAGGTGAGGGCAATGCTTTTCACCAACACACCTGGTCAGTTGAGGAAACACTAGCAAAGATGATTCTAGATAGGAGTGAGAGTGACAGGGTAGTTGTTATGGGAGACTTTAACTTCCCCAATATTGACTGGGAACACTATAGTTCGAGTACTTTAGCTGGGTCAGTTTTCGTCCAATGTGTGCAGGAGGGTTTCCTGTCACAGTATGTAGACAGGCCAACAAGAAGAGAGGCCACTTTGGATTTGATATTGGGTAATGAACCAGGCCAGGTGTTAGATTTGGAGGGAGGTGAGCACTATGGTGATAGTGACCACAATTCGGTTATGTTTACTTTAGTGAGGGAAAGGGATAGGTATATACCGTGGGGCAAGAGTTACTGCTGGGATAAAGGCAATTATGATGCGATTAGACAAGATTTAGGATGTATAGAATGGGGAAGGAAACTGCAGGAGATGGGCACAATTGAAATGTGGAGCTTATTCAAGGAACAGCTACTGTGTGTCCTTGATAAGTATGTACCTGTCAGGCAGGGAGGAAGTGGTCAAGTGCGGGAGCCGTGGTTTACTGAGGAATTTAAATCTCTTGTCAAGAGGAAGAAGGCGGTTTATGTTAGGATGAAATGTGAAGGCTCAGTTAGGGCACTTGAGAGTTACACGTAAGCCAGGAAGGACCTAAAGAGAGAGCTAAGAAGAGCCAGGAGGGGACATGAGAAGTTGTTGGTGGATAGGATCAAGGAAAATCCCTAAAGCCTTCTATAGGCAGATCAGGAATTAAAGAATGAAGAGAGTAAGGTTAGGGCCAATCAAAGACAGTCGTGGGAAGTTGTGTGTGGAGTCGGAGGAGATAGGGGAAACACTAAATGAATATTTTTCGTCGGTATTCACACTGGAAAAAGACAATGTTGTCGAGGAGATTACTGAGATACAGGCTACGAGACTATATAGGATTGTGGTAGGTAAAAACAATGACTGCAGATGCTGGAAACCAGATTCAGGATTAGTGGGGCTGAAAGAGCACAGCAGGTCAGGCAGCATCCAAGGAGCAGGAAAATCGACATTTCAGGCAAAAGCCCTTCATCAGGAATAAAGGCAGTGAGCCTGAAGCGTGGAGAGATAAGCTAGAGGAGGGTGGGGGTGGGGAGAAAGTAGCATAGAGTACAATGGGTGAGTGGGGGGGGGGGGGGGATGAAGGTGATAGGTCACGGAGGAGAGGGTGGAGTGTATAGGTGGAAAAGGAGATAGGCAGGTAGGACAAGTCCGGACAAGTCATGGGGACAGTTACTGAGCTGGAAGTTTATAACTAGGGTGAGGTGGGGGAAGGGGAAATGAGGAAACTGTTGAAGTCCACATTGATGCCCTGGGGTTGAAGTGTTCCGAGGCAGAAGATGAGGCGTTCTTCCTCCAGGCGTCTGGTGGTGAGGGAGCGGCGGTGAAGGAGGCCCAGGACCTCCATGTCCTCGGCAGAGTGGGAGGGGGAGTTGAAATGTTGGGCCACGGGGCGGTGTGGTTGATTGGTGCGGGTGTCCCGGGGATGTTCCCTAAAGCGCTCTGCTAGGAGGCGCCCAGTCTCCCCAATGTAGAGGAGACCACATTGGGAGCAACGGATACAATAAATGATATTAGTGGATGTGCAGGTAAAACTTTGATGGATGTGGAAGGCTCCTTTAGGGCCTTGGATAGAGGTGAGGGAGGAGGTGTGGGCACAGGTTTTACAGTTCCTGCGGTGGCAGGGGAAAGTGCCAGGATGGGAGGGTGGGTTGTAGGGGGAGTGTGGACCTGACCAAGTAGTCACGGAGGGAATGGTCTTTGTGGAAGGCGGAAAGGGGTGGGGAGGGAAATATATCCCTGGTGGTGGGGTCTTTTTGGAGGTGGCGGAAATGTCAGCGGATGATTTGGTTTATGCGAAGGTTGGTAGGGTGGAAGGTGAGCACCAGGGGCGTTCTGTCCTTGTTACGGTTGGAGGGGTGGGGTCTGAAGGCGGAGGTGCGGGATGTAGACGAGATGCGTTGGAGGGCATCTTTAACCACGTGGGAAGGGAAATTGAGGTCTCTAAAGAAGGAGGCCATCTGGTGTGTTCTGTGGTGGAACTGGTCCTCCTGGGAGCTGATCCGGTGGAGGCAGAGGAATTGGGAATATGGGATGGCATTTTTGCAAGAGGTATGGTGGGAAGAGGTGTAATCCAGGTAGCTGTGGGAGTTGGTGGGTTTGTAAAAAATGTCAGTGTCAAGTCGGTCGTCATTAATGGAGATGGAGAGGTCCAGGAAGGGGAGGGAGGTGTCAGAGATGGTCCAGGTAAATTTAAGGTCAGGGTGGAATGTGTTGGTGAAGTTGATGAATTGCTCAACCTCCTCGCAGGAGCACGAGGTGGCGCCAATGCAGTCATCAATGTAGCGGAGGAAGAGGTGGGGAGTGGTGCCGGTGTAATTATGGAAGATCAACTGTTCTACATAGCCAACAAAGAGACAGGCATAGCTGGGGCCCATACGTGTGCCCATGGCTACCCCTTTGGTCTGGAGGAAGTGGGAGGATTCAAAGGAGAAATTGTTAAGGGTGAGGACCAGTTCGGCCAAACGAATGAGAGTGTCAGTGGAGGGGTACTGTTGGGGACGTCTGGAGAGGAAAAAACGGAGGGCTTGGAGGCCCTGGTCATGGCGGATGGAGGTGTAGAGGGATTGGATATCCATGGTGAAGATGAGGCGTTGGGGGCCGGGGAAACGGAAGTCTTGGAGGAGGTGGAGGGCGTGGGTGGTGTCTCGAATGTATGTGGGGAGTTCCTGGACTAGGGGGGATAGGACAGTGTCAAGGTAGGTAGAGATGAGTTCAGTGGGGCAGGAGCATGCTGAGACAATGGGTCGGCCAGGGTGGTCAGGCTTGTGGATCTTGGGAAGGAGGTAGAATCGGGTAGTGCAGGGGTTCCCGGACTATGAGGTTGGAAGCTGTGGGTGGGAGATCTCCTGAGGTGATGAGGTTGTGTATGGTCTGGGAGATGATGGTTTGGTGATGGGGGGTGGGGTCATGGTCCAGGGGGCAGTAGGAAGAGGTGTCCTCGAGTTCACAAGGAGGAGGTGTTAACAATTCTGGAAAGTGTGAAAATAGATAAATCCCCAGGGCCAGATGGGACTTTCCCTCAGATTCCCTGGGAAGCCAGGGAGGAGATTGTTGAGCCTTTGGCTTTGATCTTTATATTGTCATTGTCTACAGGAATAGTGCCAGAAGACTGGGGGATAGCAAATGTTGTCCCCTTGTTCAAGAAGGGGAGTCGGGACCACCCTGGTAATTATAGACCAGTGAGCCTTCCTTTGTTTGTGCGTAAAGTGTTGGAAAAGGTTACAAGTGATAGGATTTATACTCATCTAGAGAGGAAATGTTTGATTAGGGAAAGTCAACACAGTTTGTGAAGGGTAGGTCATGCCTCACAAACCTTATTGAGTTATTTGAGATGGTGACCAAACAGGTGGATGAGGGGAAAGTGGTTGATGTGGTGTATATGGATTTCAGTAAGGTGTTTGATAAGGTTCCTCATGGTTGGCTGTTGCACAAAATACAGAGGCATGGGATTGAGAGGGATTTAGCGGTTTGGATCAGAGATTGGCTAGCTGAAAGAAGAGAGAGGGTGGTGGTTGATGGGAAATGTTCATCCTGGAGTTCAGTTACTAGTGGGGTACTGCAAGGATCTGTTTTGGGGCCATTGCTGTTTGTCATTTTTATAAATGACCTGGATGTGGGTGTAGAAGGGTGGGTTATTAAATATGCAGATGACACTAAGGTCAGTGGAGTTGTGGATAGTGCTGAAGGATGTTGTAGGTTACAGAGGGACACAGATAAGCTGCAGAGCTGGGCTGAGAGATGGCTAATGGAGTGTAATGCGGACAAGTGTGAGGTGATTCACTTTGGAAGGAGTAACAGGAATGCAGAGTACTGGGCTAATAGTAAGATTCTTGGTAGTGTAGATGAGCAGAGAGATCTCTGTGTCTAGGTACATAGATCCCTGAAATTTGCCACCCAGGTTGACAGGGTTGTTAAGAAGGTACACGGTGCGTTAGCTTTTATTGGGAGAGGGATTGAGTTTCAGAGCCATGAGGTCATGCTACAGCTGTACAAAACTCTGGTGCGGCCGCACTTGGAGTATTGTGTACGGTTCTGGTCACTGCATTATAGGAAGGATGTGGAAGCTTTGGAAAGGGTTCAGAGGAGATTTACTGGGATGTTGCCTGGTCTGGAGGGAAGGTCTTACGAGGAAAGGCTGAGGGACTTGAGGCTGTTTTCGTTGGAGAGAAGAAGGTTGAGAGGTGACTTAATAGAGACATATAAGATAATCAGAGGGTTAGATAGGGTGGACATTGACAGCCTTTCTCCTTGGACAGTGATGGCTAGCATGAGGGGACATTTTAAATTGAGGGGTGATAGATAAAGGACAGATGTCAGAGGTATGTTTCTTTACTCAGAGAGTAGTAGGGGCGCGGAACACCCTGCCTGCAACAGTAGTAGACTCACTAACGTTAAGGGCATTTAAATGGTCATAGGATAAACACATGGATAAGAATGGAATAGCGAGGGTTAGATGGGCTTCAGATTGGTCCCACAGGTTGGTGCAATGTCAAGGGCCAAAGGGCCTGTACTGCGCTGTATTATTCTATGTTTTCCTGTCATTGCCTTTACCTTCAGCAAGGCTTCTGTTAACCCCCAGTTTGGGATACCGATAGCGAAGGTAATAGCCCATAGATCCAAGGAAATTTGGCAAATTGGATCCAGAATTGGGTGAGTGGCAGGAAATAGAGCTGCATGGTTGAGGTGTTCGTGTGACTGGAAATCTGTATCCAGTGGGGTCCCACAGGGTTCAGAGTTGGGGCCTTTCCTGTTGTGGATAATATAAATCAGTTCGACATGAACATAGGAGGACTGAGCAGTAAAAGTTTGCAAATGATATGAAAATTGGTGGATGGCTTCAGATTACGGGAGGATTAGATTAGATTACTTACAGTGTGGAAACAGGCCCTTCAGCCCAACAAGTCCACACTGACCGCAACCCACATTTACCCCTTCACCTAACACTATGGGCAGTTTAGCATGGCCAATTCACCTAACCTGCACAGTTTTGGATTGTGGGAGGAAATCAGAGCAAACCCACGCAGACACGGGGAGAATGTGCAAACTCCACACAGAGAGTCGCCTGAGGTGGGAATTGAACCCAGGTCTCTGGTGCTGTGAGGCAGCAGTGCTAACCACTGTGCCACCGTGCCGCCCACACAGATATAGATGGTCAGTCGATAATGGGATTCAATTTGGATAAGTGTGAGGTGATGTCCCTGGAGTGGACAAGCAAGGAAAGGGAATACAGGATGGATGATAAGATGCTGAGAACCACCGCGGCTCAGAGGGAGCTTGGTGTGTGTGTGTACACCGTCTGTTAAGGTATCAGGACAAGGGGATAAAGTTGTTTAGAAGGCACATGGGATACTTGGTGAAAGCGAGGACTTGCCTTTATTAACCAAGACATAGAGTGTAAGAGCAGGAGGTGATGCTGGATCTGGATACAATGTTGGTCAGGGCACAGCCCGAGTATTGTGTGGGGTTCAGGAACCCACATTGTAGGAGGGATGTGGTCGCACAGGAGAGGGGACAGAGGGAGATTTACCAGGATATTGCCTGGGCTGGAGAGCTTCAGGTATAGAGAGAGATTGGACAGACTGGAGTTGTTTTTCTGAGACTAAGGTGGGGCGGGGGGGTGGGGGGGGGGGGTGGGGAGGGATAGCGGGGATCATGACTGAGATGGATAAAATGGTGGGGGGCATAGACACAGTTGGCAGGAGGGAACTTTTCCCCTTGGTGGAAGGATCAATGCCCAGGGTATAAGGGAAGGGGCAGGAGGGTTAGTGGGATGTGAGGAAATACCTTTTCCCCCAGAGGGGGGTGGGGAATCTGGAACTGACTGCCTGTGAGGGTGGGGGAGGCAGGGAGCCTCACCACACTGAAGGGGGATTTCGCTGTACCCTTGAAATGCCAAGGTTATAGCCAAACGCTGGAACAGGAGATTAGGGAATCGTGAGGTGGCTGTTTCTCACTGGCACAGACGTGGCGGACTGAGGGGGCACTTTCTGTGCTGTAGATTTCTATCGCTCAATGACACTGAGCTTGAATACTTGAGGTTAGAATTTTAAAGATGGGACAGTCTCAGGATAAGAGGCTGATCATTTCAGTTTGAGGTAATAAGTATGTTGACTCTGAGAGTTGTGAATGTTTGAATCATCCCACAGCACTGTGGAGAAACCATTATTAAATACATGTGCAGCTGAGAGAACCAGATTAGAGGTCTCTTGGAGGAAGCAAGGGAGAGCACAGGATAGAGATCATTAAACAACACACAGACACAACCTTATCATTTACACACACCCTGTCTAAATACTCCCCCTACACCCCGTGCTCCCCAGGGGATAAAATGATCATTTTTCTCGCAGGGCCAGTGAGTGACCAGGAGGAAATTGTGAGCAGCAACAATGGTCATCAACGCCACACGGACCAAACCTACCTGGACGAGAAGATAGCTATTCCTCATGCAGGATCGGTAACTCTCATTCCCAAATCCAATCACAAAGAGGGAACCAGGCTTTATCAGTAAAATATCGGAGGGTCGGTGCTGAGGGAGGGCTACAGTTTTGGAGGGTCAGTATTGAGGGAGTGCTGCACTGTTGTAGGGTCAGTGCTGAGGGAGAGCTGCACTGTCAGAGGGTCAGTGCTGAGGGAGTGCCGCACTGTCAGAGGGTCAGTGCTGAGGGAGTGCCACACTGTCGGAGGATCAGTACTGAGGGAGTGCCGCACTGTCAGAGGGTCAGTGCTGAGGGAGTGCCGCACTGTCAGAGGGTCAGTGCTGAGGGAGTGCCGCACTGTCAGAGGGTCAATACTGAGGGAGTGCCGCACTGTCAGAGGGTCAATACTGAGGGAGTGCTGCACTGTCAGAGGGTCAATACTGAGGGAGTGCTGCACTGTCAGAGGGTCAGTACTGAGGGAGTGTCACACTGTCGGAGGATCAGTACTGAGGGAGTGCCGCACTGTCAGAGGGTCAGTGCTGAGGGAGTGCCGCACTGTCAGAGGGTCAGTACTGAGGGAGTGCCGCACTGTCAGAGGGTCAATACTGAGGGAGTGCTGCACTGTCAGAGGGTCAGTACCGAGGGAGTGCCGCACTGTCAGAGGGACAGTGCTGAGGGAGTGCCGCACTGTCAGAGGGTCAGTACTGAGGGAGTGCTGCACTGTCAGAGGGTCAGTGCTGAGGGAATATTGATGAGATCTGCACTCCTGGTGACCTTATGTCCTTTAAAAAGTACTCGGATGGGTTAAAACATGACATTGTTTTTGGCTATCGGACCGGTGTGGGAAAGTGGGACATGTGTAGGTGATAGTATATTTTTGGGTGTACAGACTTGATCATCTGAAGGGTGGCTTCTGCTGTACTATATGATTTTGTGATTCTGCTTTCACGTGACAGATTAAACCCAGGATGTGTCTGTTCATTCAGGTGGAATGCAATGATCAGAATCAGTTGTATCCTGTGACCAGGCCTAATATTTGTGTTGAACTGACCTTAACGATGCTCACATATTCTGTTGATTTGATGAATGACTGTGTTTGGGAAGTGGCTGTTGTGTCAGTGCAGAAACACAGCTTCGCGGTATGCTCCATTGGCTGTACTCAAACAACTCTGGCATTTCCTGAGATAATGAAAGTGTGAGAGAAAGAGCAGACTCCCTTTAAACAGGTCGGTACCTGCTCTGCTTCAGCTTTGCAGTCAGGCTGTTCCTGTCCAAACCCAGCCTCAGCACTTTGACTGGGCACGCTGTGTTCCAACCCTGAGGCTGTCAGTAATCAGCCTGGTCATCTGCTGATCCAGAGTGAGGGCTGCTCATTTCAATCAAATTTGAGTTTCAGATTGGTCATACAGTCATAGGATCATGGAGCACAGAAAAAGATCCTTTGGTCCAACCGGTCCATGTAGACCGACATCCCATTCCGATCAACTCCCACCTGCCAGCGCCTGGCCCATATCCCTCGAAACCCTTCCTATTCATGTCCCCATCCAGATGCCTTTTAAATGCTGTAAATATACCAACCTCCACCACTTCCTCTGGCAGCTCACGTACCACCCTCTGAGTGAAATTGTTGCCCCTTAGATCCCTTTTATATCTTTCCCCTCTCACCCTAAACCTATGCCCTCTAGTTCTGGACTCCCTGACCCCAGGGAAAAGACTTTGTCTATTTATCCTATCCATACCCCTCATGATTTTGTAAATCTCTATAAGGTCACCCCTCAGCCTCCGACGCTCCAGGGAAAACAGCCCCAGCCTGTTCAGCCTCTCCCTGTAGCTCAGAACCTCCAACTCTGGCAATGTCATGGTAAATCTTTTCATACCGAAACTTGGTTCAAGAAAGTTTTGTGGTGAGCCAGTGATTTCTGAGATCTGAGGTTTCAAATTGACTCACTTGGTTTCTGATAATGTGATGGCCCCAAAACTGCCACCAGCCAACCTTTCCCTTTTCAGATGGTATCACTGAATGATGCAGCTCCAAAATCACCATTCAGCCCATCATTCCCATGCCAGCCCTTTCACAGAACTATTCAATTCTGTCTGCATTTTGCTTCAAGCAAGTTAGGGCCAGGCAGTAAAGGTTGGCATCCTACAAGTGACTAAGACAAAACCAGTCAGGTACTCATAATGAATCTATCCAGAAACACTTCGTAACATTAGGAGAAGGGTACACCATTCGGCCCTTCAAGCCTGCTCTATCATTCAATAAGCTTGTGACTGATCTGGCTGTGGTGTCAGCTTCACTCTTCTGTCAGATTTGATTTGATTTGATTTGTTATTGTTGTGTGTACCTAAGTACAGTGAAAAGTGTTCAGGACAGATAGATCATGGGGTATTAGGCAAGAACTTTCGAAAGCTGATTGGGGGCAGATGTTCGCAGGTAAAGATACAGCTGGAAACTGGGAGGACTTCAGAAATGAGATAACAAGAATCCAGAGAAAGTATATTCCTGACAGGGTGAACAGAAAGGCTGGTTGGTATAGGGAATGCTGAATGATGAAAGAAATTGAGGGTTTGGTTAAGAAAAACAAGGAAGCATATGTCAGGTATAGACAGGATAGATCGAGTGAATCCTTATAAAGGCAGTAGGATTATACTTAAGAGGGAAATCAGGAGGGCAAAAAGGGGACATGAGATAGCTTTGGCAAATAGAATTAGGGAGAATCCAAAGGGTTTTTACAAATACATTAAGGACAAAAGGGTAACTAGGGAGAGAATAGGGCCCTCAAGGATCAGCAAGGCAGTCTTCGTGTGGAGCCGCAGAAAATGGGGGAGATACTAAATGAATATTTTGCATCAGTATTTACTGTGGAAAAGGATATGGAAGATATAGACTGTAGGGAAATAGATGGTGACATCTTACAAAATGTCCAGATTATAGAGGAGGAAGTGCTGGTGTCTTGAAACACAAAAAGGTGGATAAATCCCCAGGACCTGATCAGGTGTACCCTAAAACACTGTGGGAAGCTAGAGAAGTGATTGCTGGGCCTCTTGCTGAGATATTTGTATCATCGATAGTCACAGGTGAGGTGTCGGAAGATTGGAGATTGGCAAACGTGGTGCCACTGTTTAAGAAGGGCGGCAAGGACAAGCCAGGGAACTATAGACCAGTGAGCCTGACCTCGGTGGTGGGCAAGTTGTTGGAGGGAATCCTGAGGGACAGGATTTACATGTATTTGGAAAGGAAAGGACTGATTAGGGATAGTCAACATGGCTTTGTGTGTGGGAAATCATGTCTCACAAACTTGATTGAGTTTTTTGAAGAAGTAACAAAGAGGATTGATGAGGGCAGAGCAGTAGCTGTGATCTATATGGACATCAGTAAGGCATTCAACAAGGTTCCCCATGGGAGACTGATTAGCAAGGTTAGATCTCATGGAATACAGGGAGAACTAGCCATTTGGATACAGAACTGGCTCAAAGGTAGAAGACAGAGGGTGGTGGTGGAGGGTTGTTTTTCAGACTGGAGGCCTGTGACCAGTGGAGTGCCACAAGGATCGGTGCTGGGTCCTCTGCTTTTTGTCATTTACATAAATGATTTGGATGTGAGCATAAGAGGTACAGTTAGTAAGTTTGCAGATGACACCAAAATTGGAGGTGTAGAGGACAGCAAAGAGAATTATCTCAAATTACAACAGGATCTTGACCAGATGGGCCAATGGGCTGAGAAGTGACAGGTGGAGATTAATTCAGATAAATGTGAGGTGCTGCATTTTGGGAAAGCAAATCTTAGCAGGACTTATACACTTAATGGTAAGGTCCTAGGGAGTGTTGCTGAACAAAGAGTCCTTGGAGTGCAGGTTCATAGCTCCTTGAAAGTGGAGTCACAGGTAGATAGTATAGTGAAGAAGGCATTTGGTATGCTTTCCTTTATTGGTCAGAGTATTGAGTACAGGAGTTGGGAGGTCATGTTGCAGCTGTACAGGACTTTGGTTAGGCCACTTTTGAAATATCACATGCAATTCTGGTCTCCTTCCTATCGGAAAGATGTTGAGAATATTGAAAGGGTTCAGAAAAGATTTACAAGGATGTTGCCAAGGTTGGAGGATTTGAGCTACAGGGAGAGGCTGAACAGGCTGGGGCTGTTTTCCCTGGAGCGTCGGAGGCTGAGGGGTGACCTTGTAGAGGTTTACAAAATTATGAGGGGCATGGATAGGATAAATAGGCAAAGTCTTTTCCCTGGGGTTGGGGAGTCCAGAACTAGAGGGCATAGGTTTAGGGTGGGGAAAGATATAAAAGAGACCAAAGGGGCAACTTTTTCACACAGAGGGTGGTGTGTGTATGGAATGAGCTGCCACAGGAAGTGGTGGAGGCTGGTACAATTGCAACATTTAAGAGGCATTAGGATGGGTATATGAATAGGAACAATTTGAAGGGATATGGGCCGGGTGCTGGCAGGTGGGACTAGATTGGGTTGGGATATCTGTTCGGCATGGACAGGTTGGACCGAAGGGTCTGTTTCTGTGCTGTACATTGCTATGACTGTATGGCTCTATGACTCTATGACTCTATGACTCTATGGCTCTATGGCTCTATGACTCTATGGTTCTATGGTTCTATGGCTCTATGGTTCGATGGCTCTATGACTCTATGGCTCTATGGCTCTATGACTCTATGGTTCTATGGTTCTATGGTTCTATGGCACTACGGTTCGATGGCTCTATTTCTCTATGACTCTATGGCTCTATGGCTCTATGACTCTATGACTTTATGGCTCGATGGCTCTATGACTCTATGACTCTATGACTCTATGGCTCTATGACTCTATGGCACTATGACTCTATGGTTCTATGGTTCTATGGCTCTATGACTCTATGTCTCTATGACTCTATGGCTCTATGACTCTATGGTTCTATGACTCTATGACTCTATGGTTCTATGGCTCTATGACTCTATGGCTGTATGACTGTATGGTTCGATGGCTCTATGACTCTATGGCTCTATGGTTCTATGGCTCTATGGTTCTATGGCTCTATGACTCTATGACTCTATGGCTCTCTGGCTCTATGACTCTATGACTCTATGACACTATGACTCTATGACTCTATGACTCTATGGCTCTATGGCTCTATGACTCTATGGTTCTATGGTTCTATGGCTCTATGACTCTATGACTCTATGGCTCTATGGCTCTATGACTCTATGACTCTATGGCTCTATGGCTCTATGACTCTATGGTTCTATGGTTCTATGGCTCTATGACTCTATGACTCTATGGCTCTCTGGCTCTATGACTCTATGACTCTATGGCTCTATGACTCTATGGTTCTATATTTCTATGGCTCTATGACTCTATGGCTCTATGGCTCTATGGCTCTATGCCTCTATGGCTCTATGGCTCTATGGATCTGTGACTCTATGACTCTATGGCTCTCTGGCTCTATGACTCTATGACTGTATGACACTATGACTCTATGATTCTATGACTCCATGGCTCTATGGCTCTATGACTCTATGGTTCTATGGTTCTATGGCTCTATGACTCTATGGTTCCATGGCTCTATGATTCTATGACTCTATGACTCTATGGCTGTATGGTTCTATGGTTCTATGGCTCTATGACTCTATGGCTCCATGACTCTATGACTCCACGACTCTATGATTCTATGGCTCTATGACTCTATGGTTCTATGGCACAATGACTCTATGGCTCTATGACTCTATGGCTCTATAGCTCGTTGACCCTATGACTCTATGACTCTATGACTCTATGGCACAATGACTCTATGGCTCTATGACTCTATGGTTCTATGGTTCTATGGTTCTATGGTTCTATGGCTCTACGGTTCGATGGCTCTATTTCTCTTTGACTCTATGGCTCTACGACTCTATGACTCTATGGCTCGATGGCTCTATGACTCTATGGCTCTATGACTCTATGACTCTATGGCTCTTTGACTCTTTGACTCTATGACTCTATGGCTCTATGGCTCTATGACTCTATGGTTCTATGGATCTATGGCTCTATGGTTCGATGGCTCTATGACTCTATGGCACTATGGCTCTATGACACTATGGTTCTATGGTTCTATGGCTCTATGACTCTATGGCTATATGACTCTATGGCTCTATGACTCTATGGTTCTATGGTTCTATGGCTCTATGGCTCTATGACTCTATGGTTCTATGGTTCTATGGCTCTATGAGTCTATGACTCTATGACTCTATGGCTCTATGGCTCTATGACTCTATGGTTCTATGGTTCTATGACTCTATGACTCTATGGCTCTATGACTCGATGGCTCTATGGCTCTATGACTCTATGGTTCTATGGTTCTATGGTTCTATGGCTCTACGGTTCGATGGCTCTATTTCTCTATGACTCTATGGCTCTACGACTCTATGACTCTATGGCTCTATGGCTCTATGACTCTATGACTCTATGGCTCTATGACTCTATGACTCTATTACTCTATGGCTCTATGTCTCTATGACTCTATGGCTCGATGGCTCTATGACTCTATGGCTCTATGACTCTATGACTCTATGGCTCCATGACTCTATGACTCTATGGCTCTATGGCTCTATGACTCAATGACTCTATGGCTCTATGACTCTATGGTTCTATGGTTCTATGGCTCTATGAGTCTATGACTCTATGACTCTATGGCTCTATGGCTCTATGACTCTATGGTTCTATGGTTCTATGGCTCTATGGTTCGATGGCTCTATGACTCTATGGCTCTATGGCTCTATGGCTCTATGACTCTATGGCACTATGACTCTATGGTTCTATGGCTCTATGACTCTATGACTCTATGGCTCTATGGCTCTATGATCTATGACTCTATGGCTCGATGGCTCTATGACTCTATGACTCTATGACTCTATGGCTCTATGACTCTATGACTATATGGCACTATGACTCTATGGTTCTATGGTTCTATGGCTCTATGACTCTATGTCTCTATGACTCTATGGCTCTATGACTCTATGGTTCTATGACTCTATGACTCTATGGTTCGATGGCTCTATGATTCTATGGCTCTATGGTTCTATGGCTCTATGACTCTATGGCTGTATGACTGTATGGCACTACAACTCTATGGTTCTATGGTTCTATGGCTCTATGACTCTATGTCTCTATGACTCTATGGCTCTATGACTCTATGGTTCTATGACTCTATGACTCTATGGTTCGATGGCTCTATGACTCTATGGCTCTATGGTTCTATGGCTCTATGACTCTATGGCTGTATGACTGTATGGTTCGATGGCTCTATGACTCTATGGCTCTATGGTTCTATGGCTCTATGACTCTATGACTCTATGGCTCTCTGGCTCTATGAGTCTATGACTCTATGACACTATGACTCTATGACTCTATGACTCTATGACTCTATGGCTCTATGACTCTATGGTTCTATGGTTCTATGGCTCTATGACTCTATGACTCTATGGCTCTATGGCTCTATGACTCTATGACTCTATGGCTCTATGGCTCTATGACTCTATGGTTCTATGGTTCTATGGCTCTATGACTCTATGACTCTATGGCTCTCCGGCTCTATGACTCTATGACTCTATGGCTCTATGACTCTATGGTTCTATATTTCTATGGCTCTATGACTCTATGGCTCTATGGCTCTATGACTCTCTGGCTCTATGGCTCTATGGATCTGTGACTCTATGACTCTATGGCTCTCTGACACTATGAACTCTATGACTCTTTGACTCTATGGCTCTATGGCTCTATGACTCCACGGTTCTATGGTTCTATGGTTCTATGGCTCTATGACTATGACTCTATGGCTCTATGACTCTATGGTTCAATGGTTCTATGGCTCTATGGTTCGATGGCTCTATGACTCTATGGCTCTATGGTTCTATGGCTCTATGACTCTATGGCTGTATGACTGTATGGTTCGATGGCTCTATGACTCTATGGTTCTATGGTTCTATGGCTCTATGACTCTATGGTTCTATGGTTCTATGACTCAATGCCTCTATGGTTCTATGGCTCTATGACTCTATGGCTCTATGGCTCTATGACTCTATGGCTCTATGGCTCTATGACTCTATGGTTCTATGGTTCTATGGCTCTTTGACTCTACGACTATATGGCTCTATGGCTCTATGGCTCTATGACTCTCTGACTCTATGACACTATGACTCTATGACTCTATGACTCTATGACTCTATGACTCTATGACTCTATGGCTCTATGACTCTATGACTCTATGTCTCTATGGCTCTATGACTCTATGACTCTATGACTCTATGACTATATGGCTCTATGACTCTATGACTCTATGACTCTATGACTCTATGACTCTATGGTTCTATGGTTCTATGGCTCTATGACTCTATGGTTCTATGTTTCTATGACTCTATGACTCTATGGCTCTATGGCTCTATGACTCTATGGTTCTATGACTCTATGGCTCTATGGCTCTATGACTCTATGGCTCTATGGCTCTATGACTCTATGGTTCTATGGTTCTATGGCTCTATGACTCTATGGCTCTATGAGTCTATGACTCTATGACTCTATGGCTCTATGGCTCTATGACTCTCTGGTTCTATGACTCTATGGCTCTATGGCTCTATGACTCTATGGCTCTATGGCTCTATGACTCTATGGTTCTATGGTTCTATGGCTCTATGGTTCGATGGCTCTATGGCTCTATGGCTCTATGACTCTATGACTCTATGGCTCTATGGCTCTATGACTCTATGGTTCTATGGTTCTATGGCTCTATGGTTCGATGGCTCTATGACTCTATGGCTCTATGGCTCTATGGTTCTATGGTTCTATGGTTCTATGGTGCTATGGCTCTATGGTTCGATGGCTCTATGACTCGATGGCTCTATGGCTTTATGACTCCATGACTCTATGGCTCTATGACTCTATGACTCTATGGCTCTATGACTCTATGGTTCTATGGTTCGATGGCTCTATGACTCTATGGCTCTATGGCTCTATGACTCTATGGCTCAATGACTCTATGGCTCTATGACTCTATGGTTCTATGGTTCGATGGCTCTATGACTCTATGGCTCTATGGCTCTATGACTCTATGGCTCTATGACTCAGTGGTCCTATGGGTCGATGGCTCTATGACTCTATGGCTCTATGGCTCTATGACTCTATGGCTCTATGACTCTATGACTCTATGATACTATGTCTCTATGACTCTATGACTATGGTTCTATGGCTCTATGACTCTATGTTTCTATGGTTCTATGACTCTATGACTCTATGAGTCTATGGCTCTATGACTCTATGACTCTATGGTTCTATGGCTCTATGACTCTATGGTTCTATGACTCTATGGTTCTATGGTTCGTTGGCTCTATGACTCTATGGCTCTATGGCTCTTTGACTCTATGGTTCGATGGTTCTATGGCTCTATGGTTCGATGGCTCTATGGCTCTATGGTTCTGTGGTTCTATGGCTCTATGATTCTATGACTCTATGGTTCTATGACTCTATGACTCTATGGTTCTATGACTCTATGGTTCTATGGTTCGTTGGCTCTATGACTCTATGGCTCTATGGCTCTTTGACTCTATGGTTCGATGGTTCTATGGCTCTATGTTTCGATGGCTCTATGACTCTATGGTTTTATGGTTCTATGGTTCTATGGTTCTATGGCTCTATGATTCTATGACTCTATGGTTCTATGACTCTATGACTCTATGACTCTATGGTTCTATGGCTCTATGATTCTATGACTCTATGGTTCTATGGTTCTATGGCTCTATGTTTCGATGGCTCTATGACTCTATGGCTCTATGACTCTATGACTCTATGACTGTATTGCTCTATGGCTCTATGACTCTATGGTTCCATGGTTCTATGGCTCTATGGTTCGATGGATCTATGACTCTATGGCTCTATGGCTCTATGGCTCTATGGTTCAAAGAGTCTATGACTCTATGGCTCTATGACTCTATGGTTCTATGGTTCTATGGCTCTCTGAGTCTATGACTCTATGACTCTATTGCTCTATGGCTCTATGACTCTATGGTTCTATGGTTCTATGGCTCTATGGTTCGATGGCTCTATGAATCTATGGCTCTATGTTTCTATGGCTCTATGGTTCGATGGCTCTATGATTCTATGGTTCTATGGCTCTATGACTCTATGGCTCTATGTCTCTATGGCTCTATAACTCTATGGTTCTATGGTTCTATGGCTCTATGGTTCTATGGTTCTATGGCTCTATGGTTCGATGGCTCTATGACTCTATGGCTCTATGGTTCTATGGTTTGATGGCTCTATGACTCTATGGCTCTATGGCTCTATGACTCTGGTTCTATGGTTCTATGGCTCTATGGTTCGATGGCTCTATGACTCTATGGCTCTATGGCTCTATGACTCTATGGTTATATGACTCTATGGCTCAATGACTCTATGGCTCAATGACTCTATGGCTCTATGACTCTATGACTCTATGACTCTATGGCTCTATGACTCTATGGCTCGATGACTCTCTGGTTCTATGACTCTATGACTCTATGGCTCTATGACTCTATGACTCTATGGCTCTATGGCTCTATGGCTCTATGGCTCTATGGCTCTATGACTCTATGACTCTATGACTCTATGACTGTATGACTCTATGACTCTATGACTCTATGGTTCTATGGTTCTATGACTCTATGACTCTATGGCTCTATGACTCTATGGTTCTATGGTTCTATGGCTCTGTGGTTCTATGGCTCTATGGTTCGATGGCTCTATGACTCTATGGCTCTATGGTTCTATGGTTCTATGGTTCTATGGTTCTATGGCTCTACGGTTCGATGGCTCTATTTCTCTATGACTCTATGGCTCTATGACTCTATGACTCTATGGCTCTTTGGCTCTATGACTCTATGACTCTATGGCTCTATGACTCTATGACTCTATTACTCTATGGCTCTATGGCTCTATGACTCTATGACTCTATGACTCTATGTCTCTATGGCTCTATGACTCTATGGTTCAATGGTTCTATGGCTCTATGGTTCGATGGCTCTATGACTCTATGGCTCTATGGTTCTATGGCTCTATGACTCTATGGCTGTATGACTGTATGGTTCGATGGCTCTATGACTCTATGGTTCTATGGTTCTATGGCTCTATGACTCTATGGTTCTATGGTTCTATGACTCAATGACTCTATGTTTCTATGGCTCTATGATTCTATGGTTAGATGGCTCTATGACTCTATGGCTCTATGGCTCTATGATTCTTTGGTTCTATGGATCTATGGCTCTATGGTTCGATGCCTCTATGACTCTATGGCTCTATGGCTCTATGGATCTATGGCTCTATGGTTCGATGGCTCTATGACTCTATGACTCTATGACTCTATGGCTCTATGACTCTATGACTCTATGACTATGACTCTATGGCTCTATGACTCTATGGGTCTATGGTTCTATGGCTCTATGGTTCTATGGCTCTATGGTTCGATGGCTCTATGACTCTATGGCTCTATGGCTCTATGACTCTATGGCTCTATGACTCTATGATTCTATGGCTCTATGGCTCTATGGCTCTATGACTCTATGGCTCTATGGCTCTTTGACTCTATCACTCTATGACACTATGACTCTATGACTCTATGACTCTATGACACTATGACTTATGACTCTATGACTCTATGACTGTATGACTCTATGACTCTATGGCTCTATGGCTCTATGACTCTATGACTCTATGACTCTATGGCTCTATGGCTCTATGGCTCTATGACTCTATGACACTATGACTCTATGACTCTATGACTCTGTGACTCTATGACTCTATGACTCTATGACTCTATGGCTCTATGACTCTATGACTCTATGTCTCTATGGCTCTATGACTCTATGACTCTATGACTCTATGACTGTATGACTCTATGACTCTATGACTCTATGGTTCTATGGTTCTATGACTCTATGACTCTATGGCTCTATGACTCTATGGTTCTATGGTTCTATGGCTCTGTGGTTCTATGGCTCTATGGTTCGATGGCTCTATGACTCTATGGCTCTATGGTTCTATGGTTCTATGGTTCTATGTTTCTATGGCTCTACGGTTCGATGGCTCTATTTCTCTATGACTCTATGGCTCTATGACTCTATGACTCTATGGCTCTTTGGCTCTATGACTCTATGACTCGATGGCTCTATGACTCTATGACTCTATTACTCTATGGCTCTATGGCTCTATGACTCTATGACTCTATGACTCTATGGTTCTATGGTTCTATGGCTCTATGACTCTATGGTTCTATGGTTCTATGGTTCTATGGTTCTATGGCTCTACGGTTCGATGGCTCTATTTCTCGATTACTCTATGGCTCTATGACTCTATGACTCTATTACTCTATGGCTCTATGACTCTATGACTCTATAACTCTATGGCTCTATGGTTCTATGGTTCTATGGCTCTATGGTTCGATGGCTCTATGACTCGATAGCTCTAATGCTCTATGACTCTATGACTCTATGGCTCTATGACTCTATGACTCTATGGCTCTATGACTCTATGGTTCTATGGTTCGATGGCTCTATGACTCTATGGCTCTATGGCTCTATGACTCTATGGCTCTATGACTCTATGTTTCTATGGTTCTATGACTCTATGACTCTATGATTCTATGGCTCTATGACTCTATGACTCTATGGTTCTATGGCTCTATGACTCTATGGTTCTATGACTCTATGGTTCTCTGGTTCGTTGGCTCTATGACTCTATGGCTCTATGGCTCTATGACTCTATGGTTCTATGGCTCTATGACTCTATGGTTCGATGGCTCTATGACTCTATGTCTCTATGACTCTATGACTCTATGGTTCTATGGTTCTATGACTCTATGATTCTCTGACTCTATGGTTCTATGGTTCTATGATTCTATGACTCTATGGTTCTATGACTCTATGACTCTATGACTCTATGGTTCTATGGCTCTATGATTCTATGACTCTATGGTTCTATGGTTCTATGGCTCTATGTTTCGATGGCTCTATGACTCTATGGCTCTATGACTCTATGACTCTATGACTGTATTGCTCTATGGCTCTATGACTCTATGGTTCCATGGTTCTATGGCTCTATGGTTCGATGGATCTATGACTCTATGGCTCTATGGCTCTATGGCTCTATGGTTCTAAGACTCTATGACTCTATGGCTCTATGACTCTATGGTTCTATGGTTCTATGTCTCTCTGAGTCCACGACTCTATGACTCTATTGCTCTATGGCTCTATGACTCTATGGTTCTATGGTTCTATGGCTCTATGGTTCGATGGCTCTATGAATCTATGGCTCTATGTTTCTATGGCTCTATGGTTCGATGGCTCTATGATTCTATGGTTCTATGGCTCTATGACTCTATGGCTCTATGTCTCTATGACTCTATGGTTCTATGGTTCTATGACTCTATGACTCTATGGCTCTATGACTCTATGGTTCTATGGTTCTATGGCTCTGTGGTTCTATGGCTCTATGGTTCGATGGCTCTATGACTCTATGGCTCTATGGTTCTATGGTTCTATGGTTCTATGGTTCTATGGCTCTACGGTTCGATGGCTCTATTTCTCTATGACTCTATGGCTCTTTGGCTCTATGACTCTATGACTCTATGGCTCTATGACTCTATGACTCTATTACTCTATGGCTCTATGGCTCTATGACTCTATGACTCTATGACTCTATGTCTCTATGGCTCTATGACTCTATGACTCTATGACTCTATGTCTCTATGGCTCTATGACTCTATGACTCTATGACTCTATGACTCTATGACTCTATGTCTCTATGACTCTATGGCTCTATTTCTCTATGACTCTATGGCTCTTTGGCTCTATGACTCTATGACTCTATGGCTCTATGACTCTATGACTCTATTACTCTATGGCTCTATGGCTCTATGACTCTATGACTCTATGACTCTATGTCTCTATGGCTCTATGACTCTATGACTCTATGACTCTATGACTCTGTGACTCTATGACTCTATGGCTCTATGACTCTATAGTTCTATGGTTCTATGACTCTATGACTCTATGGCTCTATGACTCTATGGTTCTATGGTTCTATGGCTCTATGGTTCGATGGCTCTATGACTCTATGGCTCTATGGCTCTATGACTCTATGGTTCTATGGTTCTATGGTTCTATGATTCTATGACTCTATGGTTCTATGGTTCTATGGCTCTATGCTTCGATGGCTCTGTGACTCTATGGCTCTATGACTCTATGACTCTATGACTGTATTGCTCTATAACTCTATGACTCTATGGTTCCATGGTTCTATGGCTCTATGGTTCGATGGCTCTATGGCTCTATGACTCTATGGCTCTATGGCTCTATGGCTCTATGACTCTATGGCTCTATGACTCTATGACTCTATGTCTCTATGGCTCTATGGCTCTATGACTCTATGGCTCTATGGCTCTTTGACTCTATGACTCTATGACACTATGACTCTATGACTCTATGACTCTATGACACTATGACTTATGACTCTATGACTCTATGACTGTATGACTCTATGGTTCGATGGCTCTATGACTCTATGACTCTATGACTCTATGGCTCTATGGCTCTATGACTCTATGACTCTATGACACTATGACTCTATGACTCTATGACTCTATGACTCTATGGCTCTATGACTCTATGACTCTATGTCTCTATGGCTCTATGACTCTATGACTCTATGACTCTATGACTGTATGACTCTATGACTCTATGTCTCTATGGCTCTATGACTCTATGACTCTATGACTCTATGACTCTATGTCTCTATGACTCTATGTCTCTATGGCTCTATGACTCTATGACACTATGACTCTATGACTCTATGACTCTATGACTCTATGAATCTATGGCTCTATGACTCTATGACTCTATGTCTCTATGGCTCTATGACTCTATGTCTCTATGGCTCTATGACTCTATGGCTCTATGGCTCTATGACTCTATGACTCTATGACACTATGACTCTATGACTCTATGACTCTATGACTCTATGAATCTATGGCTCTATGACTCTATGACTCTATGTCTCTATGGCTCTATGACTCAATGACTCTATGACTCTATGACTGTATGACTCTATGACTCTATGTCTTTATGGCTCTATGACTCTATGACTCTATGACTCTATGACTCTATGTCTCTATGACTCTATGTCTCTATGGCTCTATGACTCTATGACTCTATGACACTATGACTTATGACTCTATGACTCTATGACTGTATGACTCTATGACTCTATGGCTCTATGGCTCTATGACTCTATGACTCCATGACTCTATGGCTCTATGACTCTATGACTCTATGACTCTATGACACTATGACTTATGACTCTATGACTCTATGACTGTATGACTCTATGGTTCAATGGCTCTATGACTCTATGACTCTATGACTCTATGGCTCTATGGCTCTATGACTCTATGACTCTATGACACTATGACTCTATGACTCTATGACTCTATGACTCTATGACTCTATGACTCTATGGTTATGACTCTATGAATCTATGTCTCTATGGCTCTATGAGTCTATGACTCTATGACTCTATGACTCTATGACTGTATGACTCTATGTCTCTATGGCTCTATGACTCTATGACTCTATGACTCTATGACTCTATGACTCTATGTCTCTATGACTCTATGTCTCTATGGCTCTATGACTCTATGACTCTATGTCTCTATGGCTCTATGACTCTATGAATCTATGACACTATGACTCTATGACTCTATGACTCTATTACTCTATGATTCTATGGCTCTATGACTCTATGACTCTATGTCTCTATGGCTCTATGACTCAATGTCTCTATGACTCTATGACTGTATGACTCTATGACTCTATGTCTCTATGGCTCTATGACTCTATGACTCTATGACTCTATGACTCTATGACTCTATGTCTCTATGACTCTATGTCTCTATGGCTCTATGACTCTATGACTCTATGTCTCTATGGCTCTATGACTCTATTGCTCTATGGCTCTATGACTCTATGACTCTATGACTCTATGTCTCTATGACTCTATGGCTCTATGGCTCTATGACTCTATGACTCTATGACTCTATGACTCTATGACTCTATGACACTATGACTTATGACTCTATGACTCTATGACTGTATGACTCTATGACTCTATGGCTCTATGGCTCTATGACTCTATGACTCCATGACTCTATGGCTCTATGGCTCTATGGCTCTATGACTCTATGACTCTATGACACTATGACTCTATGAATCTATGACTCTATGACTCTATGACTCTATGACTCTATGGCTCTATGACTCTATGACTCTATGTCTCTATGGCTCTATGACTCTATGACTCTATGACTGTATGACTGTATGACTCTATGACTCTATGACACTGTGACTTATGACTCTATGACTCTATGACTGTATGACTCTATGACTCTATGGCTCTATGGCTCTATGACACTATGACTCTATGACTCTATGGCTCTATGGCTCTATGGCTCTATGACTCTATGACACTATGACACTATGACTCTATGACTCTATGACTCTATGACTCTATGGCTCTATGACTCTATGACTCTATGACTCTATGACTCTATGACTGTGTGACTCTATGACTCTATGACTCTATGTCTCTATGGCTCTATGACTCTATGACTCTATGACTCTATGACTCTATGACTCTATGTCTCTATGACTCTATGGCTCTATGACTCTATGACTCTATGTCTCTCTGGCTCTATGAGTCTATGACTCTATGACTCTATGACTCTATGACTCTATGACTCTATGTCTCTATGTCTCTATGACTGTATGACTGTATGACTCTATGACTGTATGACTCTATGACTCTATGTCTCTATGGCTCTATGACTCTATGACTCTATGACTCTATGACTCTATGACTCTATGTCTCTATGACTCTATGGCTCTATGACTCTATGACTCTATGACTGTATGACTCTATGACTCTATGTCTCTATGGCTCTATGACTCTATGACTCTATGACTGTATGACTGTATGACTGTATGACTCTATGACTCTATGTCTCTATGGCTCTATGACTCTATGACTCTATGACTCTATGACTGTGTGACTCTATGACTCTATGACTCTATGTCTCTATGGCTCTATGACTCTATGACTCTATGACTCTATGACAGTATGACTGTATGATTCTATGACTCTATGACTCTATGGCTCTATGACTCTATGACTCTATGTCTCTATGGCTCTATGACTCTATGACTCTATGACTCTATGACTCTATGACTGTATGACTGTATGACTCTATGACTCTATGTCTCTATGGCTCTATGACTCTATGACTCTATGACTGTGTGACTCTATGACTGTATGACTCTATGTCTCTATGGCTCTATGACTCTGTGACTCTATGACTCTATGACAGTATGACTGTATGACTCTATGACTCTATGACTCTATGGCTCTATGACTCTATGACTCTATGTCTCTATGGCTCTATGACTCTATGACTCTATGACTCTATGACTCTATGACAGTATGACTGTATGACTCTATGACTCTATGACTCTATGACTCGATGACTCGATGACTCTATGGCTCTATGATTGTATGACTCTATTACTCTATGGCTCTATTACTGTATGGTTCTATGGTTCTATGGCTCTATGACTCTATGACTCTATGGCTCTATGACTCTATGGCTCTATGACTCTATGGTTCTATGGTTCTATGGCTCTATGACTCTATGGCTCTATGGCTCTATGACTCTATGGTTCTATGGTTCTATGGCTCTATGACTCTATGGCTCTATGGCTCTATGACTCTATGGCTCTATGGCTCTATGACTCTATGGTTCTATGGTTCTAAGGCTCTTTGACTCTACGACTATATGGCTCTATGGCTCTATGGCTCTATGACTCTATGACTCTATGACACTATGACTCTATGACTGTATGACCCTATGACTCTATGACTCTATGACTCTATGGCTCTATGACTCTATGACTCTATGTCTCTATGGCTCTATGACTCTATGACTCTATGACTCTATGACTCTATGGTTCTATGACTCTATGGCTCTATGACTCTATGACTCTATGGTCCTATGGCTCTATGACTCTATGACTCTATGACTCTATGACTCTATGACTCTATGGTTCTATGGTTCTATGGCTCTATGACTCTATGGTTCTATGTTTCTATGACTCTATGACTCTATGGTTCTATGGCTCTATGATTCTATGGTTCTATGGCTCTATGACTCTATGGGTCTATGACTCTATGGCTCTATGGTTCTATGGTTCTATGGCTCTATGAGTCTATGACTCTGTGACTCTATGGCTCTATGGCTCTATGACTCTATGGTTCTATGGTTCTATGGCTCTATGGTTCGATGGCTCTATGGCTCTATGGCTCTATGACTCTATGACTCTATGGCTCTATGGCTCTATGACTCTATGGTTTTATGGTTCTATGGCTCTATGGTTCGATGGCTCTATGACTCTATGGCTCTATGGCTCTATGGTTCTATGGTTCTATGGTTCTATGGTGCTATGGCTCTATGGTTCGATGGCTCTATGACTCGATGGCTCTATGGCTTTATGACTCCATGACTCTATGGCTCTATGACTCTATGACTCTATGGCTCTATGACTCTATGGTTCTATGGTTCGATGGCTCTATGGCTCTATGACTCTATGGCTCAATGACTCTATGGCTCTATGACTCTATGTTTCTATGGTTCGATGGCTCTATGACTCTATGGCTCTATGGCTCTATGACTCTATGGCTCTATGACTCTGTGGTCCTATGGGTCGATGGCTCTATGACTCTATGGCTCTATGGCTCTATGACTCTATGGCTCTATGACTCTATGACTCTATGATTCTATGTCTCTATGACTCTATGACTATGGTTCTATGGCTCTATGACTCTATGTTTCTATGGTTCTATGACTCTATGACTCTATGATTCTATGGCTCTATGACTCTATGACTCTATGGTTCTATGGCTCTATGACTCTATGACTCTATGATTCTATGTCTCTATGACTCTATGACTATGGTTCTATGGCTCTATGACTCTATGTTTCTATGGTTCTATGACTCTATGACTCTATGGTTCTATGGTTCGATGGCTCTATGGTTCGATGGCTCTATGGCTCTATGACTCTATGTCTCTATGACTCTATGACTCTATGGTTCTATGGTTCTATGACTCTCTGATTCTCTGACTCTATGGTTCTATGGTTCTGTGGTTCTATGGCTCTATGATTCTATGACTCTATGGTTCTATGACTCTATGACTCTATGGTTCTATGTTTCGATGGCTCTATGACTCTATGGTTTTATGGTTCTATGGTTCTATGGTTCTATGGCTCTATGATTCTATGACTCTATGGTTCTATGACTCTATGACTCTATGACTCTATGGTTCTATGGCACTATGATTCTATGACTCTATGGTTCTATGGTTCTATGGCTCTATGTTTCGATGGCTCTATGACTCTATGGCTCTATGACTCTATGACTCTATGACTGTATTGCTCTATGGCTCTATGACTCTATGGTTCCATGGTTCTATGGCTCTATGGTTCGATGGATCTATGACTCTATGGCTCTATGGCTCTATGGTTCTAAGAGTCTATGACTCTATGGCTCTATGACTCTATGGTTCTATGGTTCCATGGCTCTCTGAGTCTATGACTCTATGACTCTATTGTTCTATGGCTCTATGACTCTATGGTTCTATGGTTCTATGGCTCTATGGTTCGATGGCTCTATGAATCTATGGCTCTATGTTTCTATGGCTCTATGGTTCGATGGCTCTATGACTCTATGGTTCTATGGCTCTATGACTCTATGGCTCTATGTCTCTATGGCTCTATAACTTTATGGTTCTATGGTTCTATGGCTCTATGGTTCTATGGTTCTATGGCTCTATGGTTCGATGGCTCTATGACTCTATGGCTCTATGGTTCTATGGTTCGATGGCTCTATGACTCTATGGCTCTATGGCTCTATGACTCTGGTTCTATGGTTCTATGGCTCTATGGTTCGATGGCTCTCTGACTCTATGGCTCTATGGCTCTATGCCTCTATGGTTATATGACTCTATAGCTCAATGACTCTATGGCTCTATGACTCTATGGCTCTATGACTCTATGACTCTATGACTCTATGGCTCTATGACTCTATGGCTCGATGACTCTATGGTTCTATGACTCTATGACTCTATGGCTCTATGACTCTATGGTTCTATGGTTCTATGGCTCTATGTCTCTATGACTCTATGGCTCTATGGCTCGATGACTCTACGTTTCTATGACTCTATGGCTCTATGACTCTACGACTCTATGACTCTATGGCTCTATGGCTCTATGACTCTATGACTCTATGACTCTATGACTCTATGGCTCTATGACTCTATGATTCTATGACTCTATGGTTCTATGGTTCTATGGCTCTATGGTTCTATGGCTCTATGACTCTATGGCTGTATGACTGTATGGTTCGATGGCTCTATGACTCTATGGTTCTATGATTCTATGGCTCTATGACTCCATGGTTCGATGGCTTTATGGCTCTAGGGCTCTATGGTTCTATGGCTCTATGACTCTATGGCTGTATGACTGTATGGTTCGATGGCTCTATGACTCTATGGTTCTATGGTTCTATGGCTCTATGACTCTCTGGTTCTATGTTTCTATGACTCTATGACTCTATGGTTCTATGGCTCTATGATTCTATGGTTCGATGGCTCTATGACTCTATGGCTCTATGGCTCTATGACTCTATGGTTCTATGGTTCTATGGCTCTATGGTTCGATGGCTCTATGACTCTATGGCTCTACGGCTCTATGACTCTATGACTCTATGGCTCTATGACTCTATGACTCTATGGCTCTATGACTCTATGGTTCTATGGTTCGATGGTTCTATGGTTCGATGGCTCTATGACTCTATGGCTCTATGACTCTATGGTTCTATGGCTCTATGACTCTATGACTCTATGGCTCTATGGCTCTATGACTCTATGGTTCTATGGTTCTATGGCTCTATGGTTCGATGGCTCTATGACTCTATGGCTCTATGGCTCTATGGCTCTATGGTTCTATGGTTCTATGGCTCTATGGTTCGATGGCTCTATGACTCGATGGCTCTAATGCTCTATGACTCTATGGCTCTATGACTCTATGACTCTATGGCTCTATGACTCTATCGTTCTATGGTTCGATGGCTCTATGACTCTATGGCTCTATGGCTCTATGACTCTATGGATCTATGACTCTATGGTTCTATGTTTCGATGGCTCTATGACTCTATGGCTCTATGGCTCTATGACTCTATGGCTCTATGACTCTATGACTCTATGGTTCTATGGCTCTATGACTCTATGGTTCTATGACTCTATGGTTCTATGGTTCGTTGGCTCTATGACTCTATGGCTCTATGGCTGTATGACTCTATGGTTCTATGGTTCTATGGCTCTATGGTTCAATGGCTCTATGGCTCTATGACTCTATGTCTCTATGACTCTATGACTCTATGGTTCTATGGTTCTATGACTCTATGATTCTCTGACTCTATGGTTCTATGGTTCTATGGTTCTTTGGCTCTATGATTCTATGACTCTATGGTTCTATGACTCTATGACTCTATGACTCTATGGTTCTATGGTTCGATGGCTCTATGACTCTATGACTCTATGGTTCTATGGCTCTATGGCTCTATGACTCTATGGATCTATGACTCTATGGCTCTATGACTCTATGGTTCTATGGTTCGATGGCTCTATGACTCTATGGCTCTATGGCTCTATGACTCTATGGCTCTATGACTCTATGTTTCTGTGGTTCTATGACTCTATGACTCTATGATTCTATGGCTCTATGACTCTATGACTCTATGGTTCTATGACTCTATGGTTCTCTGGTTCGTTGGCTCTATGACTCTATGGCTCTATGGCTCTATGACTCTATGTTTCTATGGTTCTATGGCTCTATGGTTCGATGGCTCTATGGCTCTATGACTCTATGTCTCTATGACTCTATGACTCTATGGTTCTATGGTTCTATGACTCTATGATTCTCTGACTCTATGGTTCTATGGTTCTATGGTTCTTTGGCTCTATGATTCTATGACTCTATGGTTCTATGACTCTATGACTCTATGACTCTATGGTTCTATGGTTCTATGGCTCTATGTTTCGATGGCTCTATGACTCTATGGCTCTATGACTCTATGACTCTATGACTGTATTGCTCTATAGCTCTATGACTCTATGGTTCCATGGTTCTATGGCTCTATGGTTCGATGGATGTATGACTCTATGGTTCTATGGTTCTATGGCTCTATGACTCTATGGCTCTATGACTCTATGGCTCTATGGCTCTATGGCTGTATGACTCTATGGCTCTATGACTCTATGACTCTATGGATCTTTGACTCTATGACTCTATGACACTATGATTCTATGGCTCTATGACTCTATGACTCTATGGTTCTATGGCTCTATGACTCTATGACTCTATGGTTCTATGGCTCTATGACTCTATGGTTCTATGACTCTATGGTTCTTTGGTTCGTTGGCTCTATGACTCTATGGCTCTATGGCTCTATGACTCTATGGTTCTATGGTTCTATGGCTCTATGGTTCGATGGCTCTATGGCTCTATGACTCTATGTCTCTATGACTCTATGCCTCTATGGTTCTATGGTTCTATGACTCTATGATTCTCTGACTCTATGGTTCTATGGTTCTGTGGTTCTATGGCTCTATGATTCTATGACTCTATGGTTCTATGACTCTATGACTCTATGACTCTATGGTTCTATGTTTCGATGGCTCTATGACTCTATGGTTCTATGGTTCTATGGTTCTATGGTTCTATGGCTCTATGACTCTATGACTCTATGGTTCTATGGCTCTATGATTCTATGACTCTATGGTTCTATGGTTCTATGGCTCTATGTTTCGATGGCTCTATGACTCTATGGCTCTATGACTCTATGACTGTATTGCTCTATGGCTCTATGACTCTATGGTTCCATGGTTCTATGGCTCTATGGTTCGATGGATCTATGACTCTATGGCTCTATGGCTCTATGGCTCTATGGTTCTAAGACTCTATGACTCTATGGCTCTATGACTCTATGGTTCTATGGTTCTATGGCTTTCTGAGTCTATGACTCTATTACTCTACTGCTCTATGGCTCTATGACTCTATGGTTCTATGGTTCTATGGCTCTATGGTTCGATGGCTCTATGACTCTATGGGTCTATGGTTCTATGGCTCTATGGTTCGATGGCTCTATGACTCTATGGTTCTATGGCTCTATGATTCTATGTCTCTATGGCTCTATGGCTCTATGGCTCTATGGTTCTATGGTTCTATGGCTCTATGGTTCGATGGCTCTATGACTCGATAGCTCTAATGCTCTATGACTCTATGACTCTATGGCTCTATGACTCTATGACTCTATGGCTCTATGACTCTATGGTTCTATGGTTCGATGGCTCTATGACTCTATGGCTCTCTGGCTCTATGACTCTATGGATCTATGACTCTATGGTTCTATGGTTCGATGGCTCCATGACTCTATGGCTCTATGACTCTATGGTTCTATGGCTCTATGACTCTATGACTCTATGGCTCTATGGCTCTATGACTCTATGGTTCTATGGTTCTATGGCTCTATGGTTCGATGGCTCTATGACTCTATGGCTCTATGGCTCTATGGCTCTATGGTTCTATGGTTCTATGGCTCTATGGTTCGATGGCTCTATGACTCGATGGCTCTAATGCTCTATGACTCTATGACTCTATGGCTCTATGACTCTATGACTCTATGGCTCTATGACTCTATGGTTCTATGGTTCGATGGCTCTATGACTCTATGGCTCTATGGCTCTATGACTCTATGGATCTATGACTCTATGGTTCTATGGTTCGATGGCTCTATGACTCTATGGCTCTATGGCTCTATGACTCTATGGCTCTATGACTCTATGGTCCTATGGCTCTATGGCTCTATGACTCTATGGATCTATGACTCTATGCCTCTATGACTCTATGGTTCTCTGGTTCGTTGGCTCTATGACTCTATGGCTCTATGGCTCTATGACTCTATGGTTCTATGGCTCTATGACTCTATGGTTCGATGGCTCTATGGCTCTATGACTCTATGACTCTATGGTTCTATGGTTCTATGACTCTATGATTCTCTGACTCTATGGTTCTATGGTTCTATGGTTCTTTGGCTCTATGATTCTATGACTCTATGGTTCTATGACTCTATGACTCTATGACTCTATGGTTCTATGGTTCGATGGCCCTATGACTCTATGACTCTATGGTCTATGGTTCGATGGCTCTATGACTCTATGGTTCTATGGTTCTATGGTTGTATGGTTCTATGGCTCTATGATTCTATGACTCTATGGTTCTATGACTCTATGACTCTATGACTCTATGGTTCTATGGCTCTATGATTCTATGACTCTGTGGTTCTATGGTTCTATGGCTCTATGTTTCGATGGCTCTATGACTCTATGGCTCTATGACTCTATGACTCTATGACTGTATTGCTCTATAACTCTATGACTCTATGGTCCATGGTTCTATGGCTCTATGGTTCGATGGCTCTATGACTCTATGGCTCTATGACTCTATGGCTCTATGGCTCTATGGCTCTATGACTCTATGGCTCTATGACTCTATGACTCTATGTCTCTATGACTCTATGTCTCTATGGCTCTATGACTCTATGACTCTATGTCTCTATGGCTCTATGACTCTATGGCTCTATGGCTCTATGACTCTATGACTCTATGACACTATGACTCTATGACTCTATGACTCTATGACTCTATGAATCTATGGCTCTATGACTCTATGACTGTATGTCTCTATGGCTCTATGACTCAATGACTCTATGACTCTATGACTGTATGACTCTATGACTCTATGTCTCTATGGCTCTATGACTCTATGACTCTATGACTCTATGACTCTATGACTCTATGTCTCTATGACTCTATGTCTCTATGGCTCTATGACTCTATGACTCTATGACTCTATGACACTATGACTTATGACTCTATGACTCTATGACTGTATGACTCTATGACTCTATGGCTCTATGGCTCTATGACTCTATGACTCCATGACTCTATGGCTCTATGACTCTATGACTCTATGACTCTATGACACTATGACTTATGACTCTATGACTCTATGACTGTATGACTCTATGGTTCAATGGCTCTATGACTCTATGACTCTATGGCTCTATGGCTCTATGACTCTATGACTCTATGACACTATGACTCTATGACTCTATGACTCTATGACTCTATGACTCTATGGCTCTATGACTCTATGACTCTATGACTCTATGACTGTATGACTCTATGTCTCTATGGCTCTATGACTCTATGACTCTATGACTCTATGACTCTATGACTCTATGTCTCTATGACTCTATGTCTCTATGGCTCTATGACTCTATGACTCTATGTCTCTATGGCTCTATGACTCTATGGCTCTATGGCTCTATGACTCTATGACTCTATGACACTATGACTCTATGACTCTATGACTCTATGACTCTATGAATCTATGGCTCTATGACTCTATGACTCTATGTCTCTATGGCTCTATGACTCAATGACTCTATGACTCTATGACTGTATGACTCTATGACTCTATGTCTCTATGATTCTATGGCTCTATGACTCTATGACTCTATGTCTCTATGGCTCTATGACTCTATGACTCTATGACTCTATGACTCTATGACTCTATGACTCTATGTCTCTATGATTCTATGGTTCGATGGCTCTATGACTCTATGGCTCTATGGCTCTATGACTCTATGGTTCTATGGTTCTATGGCTCTATGGTTCGATGGCTCTATGACTCTATGGCTCTACGGCTCTATGACTCTATGGCTGTATGACTGTATGGTTCGATGGCTCTATGACTCTATGGTTCTATGGTTCTATGGCTCTATGACTCTATGGTTCTATGTTTCTATGACTCTATGACTCTATGGTTCTATGGCTCTATGATTCTATGGTTCGATGGCTCTATGACTCTATGGCTCTATGGCTCTATGACTCTATGGTTCTATGGTTCTATGGCTCTATGGTTCGATGGCTCTATGACTCTATGGCTCTACGGCTCTATGACTCTATGACTCTATGGCTCTATGACTCTATGACTCTATGGCTCTATGACTCTATGGTTCTATGGTTCGATGGCTCTATGACTCTATGGCTCTATGGCTCTATGACTCTATGGATCTATGACTCTATGGTTCTATGGTTCGATGGCTCTGTGACTCTATGGCTCTATGACTCTATGGTTCTATGGCTCTATGACTCTATGACTCTATGGCTCTATGGCTCTATGACTCTATGGTTCTATGGTTCTATGGCTCTATGGTTCGATGGCTCTATGACTCTATGGCTCTATGGCTCTATGGCTCTATGGTTCTATGGTTCTATGGCTCTATGGTTCGATGGCTCTATGACTCGATGGCTCTAATGCTCTATGACTCTATGACTCTATGGCTCTATGACTCTATGACTCTATGGCTCTATGACTCTATGGTTCTATGGTTCGATGGCTCTATGACTCTATGGCTCTATGGCTCTATGACTCTATGGATCTATGACTCTATGGTTCTATGGTTCGATGGCTCTATGACTCTTTGGCTCTATGGCTCTATGACTCTATGGCTCTATGACTCTATGGTCCTATGGCTCTATGGCTCTATGACTCTATGGATCTATGACTCTATGGCTCTATGACTCTATGGTTCTATGGTTCGATGGCTCTATGACTCTATGGCTCTATGGCTCTATGACTCTATGGCTCTATGACTCTATGTTTCTGTGGTTCTATGACTCTATGACTCTATGATTCTATGGCTCTATGACTCTATGACTCTATGGTTCTATGACTCTATGGTTCTCTGGTTCGTTGGCTCTATGACTCTATGGCTCTATGGCTCTATGACTCTATGTTTCTATGGTTCTATGGCTCTATGGTTCGATGGCTCTATGGCTCTATGACTCTATGTCTCTATGACTCTATGACTCTATGGTTCTATGGTTCTATGACTCTATGATTCTCTGACTCTATGGTTCTATGGTTCTATGGTTCTTTGGCTCTATGATTCTATGACTCTATGGTTCTATGACTCTATGACTCTATGACTCTATGGTTCTATGGTTCGATGGCTCTATGACTCTATGACTCTATGGTTCTATGGTTCGATGGCTCTATGACTCTATGGTTCTATGATTCTATGGTTCTATGGTTCTATGGCTCTATGATTCTATGACTCTATGATTCTATGACTCTATGACTCTATGACTCTATGGTTCTATGGTTCTATGGCTCTATGTTTCGATGGCTCTATGACTCTATGGCTCTATGACTCTATGACTCTATGACTGTATTGCTCTATAGCTCTATGACTCTATGGTTCCATGGTTCTATGGCTCTATGGTTCGATGGATGTATGACTCTATGGTTCTATGGTTCTATGGCTCTATGACTCTATGGCTCTATGACTCTATGGCTCTATGGCTCTATGGCTGTATGACTCTATGACTCTATGGATCTTTGACTCTATGACTCTATGACACTATGATTCTATGGCTCTATGACTCTATGACTCTATGGTTCTATGGCTCTATGACTCTATGACTCTATGGTTCTATGGCTCTATGACTCTATGGTTCTATGACTCTATGGTTCTATGGTTCGTTGGCTCTATGACTCTATGGCTCTATGGCTCTATGACTCTATGGTTCTATGGTTCTATGGCTCTATGGTTCGATGGCTCTATGGCTCTATGACTCTATGTCTCTATGACTCTATGCCTCTATGGTTCTATGGTTCTATGACTCTATGATTCTCTGACTCTATGGTTCTATGGTTCTGTGGTTCTATGGCTCTATGATTCTATGACTCTATGGTTCTATAACTCTATGACTCTATGACTCTATGGTTCTATGTTTCGATGGCTCTATGACTCTATGGTTCTATGGTTCTATGGTTCTATGGTTCTATGGCTCTATGATTCTATGATTCTATGGTTCTATGACTCTATGACTCTATGACTCTATGGTTCTATGGCTCTATGATTCTATGACTCTATGGTTCTATGGTTCTATGGCTCTATGTTTCGATGGCTCTATGACTCTATGGCTCTATGACTCTATGACTGTATTGCTCTATGGCTCTATGACTCTATGGTTCCATGGTTCTATGGCTCTATGGTTCGATGGATCTATGACTCTATGGCTCTATGGCTCTATGGCTCTATGGTTCTAAGACTCTATGACTCTATGGCTCTATGACTCTATGGTTCTATGGTTCTATGGCTCTCTGAGTCTATGACTCTATTACTCTATTGCTCTATGGCTCTATGACTCTATGGTTCTATGGTTCTATGGCTCTATGGTTCGATGGCTCTATGACTCTATGGGTCTATGGTTCTATGGCTCTATGGTTCGATGGCTCTATGACTCTATGGTTCTATGGCTCTATGATTCTATGTCTCTATGGCTCTATGGCTCTATGGTTCTATGGTTCTATGGCTCTATGGTTCGATGGCTCTATGACTCGATAGCTCTAATGCTCTATGACTCTATGACTCTATGGCTCTATGACTCTATGACTCTATGGCTCTATGACTCTATGGTTCTATGGTTCGATGGCTCTATGACTCTATGGCTCTCTGGCTCTATGACTCTATGGATCTATGACTCTATGGTTCTATGGTTCGATGGCTCCATGACTCTATGGCTCTATGACTCTATGGTTCTATGGCTCTATGACTCTATGACTCTATGGCTCTATGGCTCTATGACTCTATGGTTCTATGGTTCTATGGCTCTATGGTTCGATGGCTCTATGACTCGATGGCTCTAATGCTCTATGACTCTATGGCTCTATGACTCTATGACTCTATGGCTCTATGACTCTATCGTTCTATGGTTCGATGGCTCTATGACTCTATGGCTCTATGGCTCTATGACTCTATGGATCTATGACTCTATGGTTCTATGTTTCGATGGCTCTATGACTCTATGGCTCTATGGCTCTATGACTCTATGGCTCTATGACTCTATGACTCTATGGTTCTATGGCTCTATGACTCTATGGTTCTATGACTCTATGGTTCTATGGTTCGTTGGCTCTATGACTCTATGGCTCTATGGCTGTATGACTCTATGGTTCTATGGTTCTATGGCTCTATGGTTCAATGGCTCTATGGCTCTATGACTCTATGTCTCTATGACTCTATGACTCTATGGTTCTATGGTTCTATGACTCTATGATTCTCTGACTCTATGGTTCTATGGTTCTATGGTTCTTTGGCTCTATGATTCTATGACTCTATGGTTCTATGACTCTATGACTCTATGACTCTATGGTTCTATGGTTCGATGGCTCTATGACTCTATGACTCTATGGTTCTATGGCTCTATGGCTCTATGACTCTATGGATCTATGACTCTATGGCTCTATGACTCTATGGTTCTATGGTTCGATGGCTCTATGACTCTATGGCTCTATGGCTCTATGACTCTATGGCTCTATGACTCTATGTTTCTGTGGTTCTATGACTCTATGACTCTATGATTCTATGGCTCTATGACTCTATGACTCTATGGTTCTATGACTCTATGGTTCTCTGGTTCGTTGGCTCTATGACTCTATGGCTCTATGGCTCTATGACTCTATGTTTCTATGGTTCTATGGCTCTATGGTTCGATGGCTCTATGGCTCTATGACTCTATGTCTCTATGACTCTATGACTCTATGGTTCTATGGTTCTATGACTCTATGATTCTCTGACTCTATGGTTCTATGGTTCTATGGTTCTTTGGCTCTATGATTCTATGACTCTATGGTTCTATGACTCTATGACTCTATGACTCTATGGTTCTATGGTTCTATGGCTCTATGTTTCGATGGCTCTATGACTCTATGGCTCTATGACTCTATGACTCTATGACTGTATTGCTCTATAGCTCTATGACTCTATGGTTCCATGGTTCTATGGCTCTATGGTTCGATGGATGTATGACTCTATGGTTCTATGGTTCTATGGCTCTATGACTCTATGGCTCTATGACTCTATGGCTCTATGGCTCTATGGCTGTATGACTCTATGGCTCTATGACTCTATGACTCTATGGATCTTTGACTCTATGACTCTATGACACTATGATTCTATGGCTCTATGACTCTATGACTCTATGGTTCTATGGCTCTATGACTCTATGACTCTATGGTTCTATGGCTCTATGACTCTATGGTTCTATGACTCTATGGTTCTTTGGTTCGTTGGCTCTATGACTCTATGGCTCTATGGCTCTATGACTCTATGGTTCTATGGTTCTATGGCTCTATGGTTCGATGGCTCTATGGCTCTATGACTCTATGTCTCTATGACTCTATGCCTCTATGGTTCTATGGTTCTATGACTCTATGATTCTCTGACTCTATGGTTCTATGGTTCTGTGGTTCTATGGCTCTATGATTCTATGACTCTATGGTTCTATGACTCTATGACTCTATGACTCTATGGTTCTATGTTTCGATGGCTCTATGACTCTATGGTTCTATGGTTCTATGGTTCTATGGTTCTATGGCTCTATGACTCTATGACTCTATGGTTCTATGGCTCTATGATTCTATGACTCTATGGTTCTATGGTTCTATGGCTCTATGTTTCGATGGCTCTATGACTCTATGGCTCTATGACTCTATGACTGTATTGCTCTATGGCTCTATGACTCTATGGTTCCATGGTTCTATGGCTCTATGGTTCGATGGATCTATGACTCTATGGCTCTATGGCTCTATGGCTCTATGGTTCTAAGACTCTATGACTCTATGGCTCTATGACTCTATGGTTCTATGGTTCTATGGCTCTCTGAGTCTATGACTCTATTACTCTATTGCTCTATGGCTCTATGACTCTATGGTTCTATGGTTCTATGGCTCTATGGTTCGATGGCTCTATGACTCTATGGGTCTATGGTTCTATGGCTCTATGGTTCGATGGCTCTATGACTCTATGGTTCTATGGCTCTATGATTCTATGTCTCTATGGCTCTATGGCTCTATGGCTCTATGGTTCTATGGTTCTATGGCTCTATGGTTCGATGGCTCTATGACTCGATAGCTCTAATGCTCTATGACTCTATGACTCTATGGCTCTATGACTCTATGACTCTATGGCTCTATGACTCTATGGTTCTATGGTTCGATGGCTCTATGACTCTATGGCTCTCTGGCTCTATGACTCTATGGATCTATGACTCTATGGTTCTATGGTTCGATGGCTCCATGACTCTATGGCTCTATGACTCTATGGTTCTATGGCTCTATGACTCTATGACTCTATGGCTCTATGGCTCTATGACTCTATGGTTCTATGGTTCTATGGCTCTATGGTTCGATGGCTCTATGACTCTATGGCTCTATGGCTCTATGGCTCTATGGTTCTATGGTTCTATGGCTCTATGGTTCGATGGCTCTATGACTCGATGGCTCTAATGCTCTATGACTCTATGACTCTATGGCTCTATGACTCTATGACTCTATGGCTCTATGACTCTATGGTTCTATGGTTCGATGGCTCTATGACTCTATGGCTCTATGGCTCTATGACTCTATGGATCTATGACTCTATGGTTCTATGGTTCGATGGCTCTATGACTCTATGGCTCTATGGCTCTATGACTCTATGGCTCTATGACTCTATGGTCCTATGGCTCTATGGCTCTATGACTCTATGGATCTATGACTCTATGCCTCTATGACTCTATGGTTCTCTGGTTCGTTGGCTCTATGACTCTATGGCTCTATGGCTCTATGACTCTATGGTTCTATGGCTCTATGACTCTATGGTTCGATGGCTCTATGGCTCTATGACTCTATGACTCTATGGTTCTATGGTTCTATGACTCTATGATTCTCTGACTCTATGGTTCTATGGTTCTATGGTTCTTTGGCTCTATGATTCTATGACTCTATGGTTCTATGACTCTATGACTCTATGACTCTATGGTTCTATGGTTCGATGGCCCTATGACTCTATGACTCTATGGTCTATGGTTCGATGGCTCTATGACTCTATGGTTCTGTGGTTCTATGGTTGTATGGTTCTATGGCTCTATGATTCTATGACTCTATGGTTCTATGACTCTATGACTCTATGACTCTATGGTTCTATGGCTCTATGATTCTATGACTCTGTGGTTCTATGGTTCTATGGCTCTATGTTTCGATGGCTCTATGACTCTATGGCTCTATGACTCTATGACTCTATGACTGTATTGCTCTATAACTCTATGACTCTATGGTCCATGGTTCTATGGCTCTATGGTTCGATGGCTCTATGACTCTATGGCTCTATGACTCTATGGCTCTATGGCTCTATGGCTCTATGACTCTATGGCTCTATGACTCTATGACTCTATGTCTCTATGACTCTATGTCTCTATGGCTCTATGACTCTATGACTCTATGTCTCTATGGCTCTATGACTCTATGGCTCTATGGCTCTATGACTCTATGACTCTATGACACTATGACTCTATGACTCTATGACTCTATGACTCTATGAATCTATGGCTCTATGACTCTATGACTCTATGTCTCTATGGCTCTATGACTCAATGACTCTATGACTCTATGACTGTATGACTCTATGACTCTATGTCTCTATGGCTCTATGACTCTATGACTCTATGACTCTATGACTCTATGACTCTATGTCTCTATGACTCTATGTCTCTATGGCTCTATGACTCTATGACTCTATGACTCTATGACACTATGACTTATGACTCTATGACTCTATGACTGTATGACTCTATGACTCTATGGCTCTATGGCTCTATGACTCTATGACTCCATGACTCTATGGCTCTATGACTCTATGACTCTATGACTCTATGACACTATGACTTATGACTCTATGACTCTATGACTGTATGACTCTATGGTTCAATGGCTCTATGACTCTATGACTCTATGGCTCTATGGCTCTATGGCTCTATGACTCTATGACACTATGACTCTATGACTCTATGACTCTATGACTCTATGACTCTATGGCTCTATGACTCTATGACTCTATGACTCTATGACTGTATGACTCTATGTCTCTATGGCTCTATGACTCTATGACTCTATGACTCTATGACTCTATGACTCTATGTCTCTATGACTCTATGTCTCTATGGCTCTATGACTCTATGACTCTATGTCTCTATGGCTCTATGACTCTATGGCTCTATGGCTCTATGACTCTATGACTCTATGACACTATGACTCTATGACTCTATGACTCTATGACTCTATGAATCTATGGCTCTATGACTCTATGACTCTATGTCTCTATGGCTCTATGACTCAATGACTCTATGACTCTATGACTGTATGACTCTATGACTCTATGTCTCTATGGCTCTATGACTCTATGACTCTATGACTCTATGACTCTATGACTCTATGACTCTATGTCTCTATGACTCTATGTCTCTATGGCTCTATGACTCTATGACTCTATGTCTCTATGGCTCTATGACTCTATGGCTCTATGACTCTATGGCTCTATGGCTCTATGACTCGATGACTCGATGACTCTATGGCTCTATGACTGTATGACTCTATTTCTCTATGGCTCTATGACTGTATGGTTCTATGGTTCTATGGCTCTATGACTCTATGACTCTATGGCTCTATGACTCTATGGTTCTCTGGTCTATGCCTCTATGAATCTATGGTTCTCTGGTTCTCTGACTCTCTGACTCTATGGTTCTGTGGCTCTATGGTTCTATGGTTCTATGGCTCTATGTCTCTATGACTCTATGGCTCTATGGCTCGATGACTCTATGTTTCTATGACTCTATGACTCTATGACTCTATGACTCTATGACTCTATGGCTCTATGGCTCTATGACTCTATGGTTCTATGACGCTATGGTTCTATGGTTCTATGGCTCTATGGTTGTATGGCTCTATGACTCTATGGCTGTATGACTGTATGGTTCGATGGCTCTATGACTCTATGGTTCTATGGTTCTATGGCTCTATGACTCTATGGTTCGATGGCTCTATGATTCTATGGTTCGATGGCTCTATGACTCTATGGCTCTATGGCTCTATGACTCTATGGTTCTATGGTTCTATGGCTCTATGGTTCGATGGCTCTATGACTCTATGGCTCTACGGCTCTATGACTCTATGGCTGTATGACTGTATGGTTCGATGGCTCTATGACTCTATGGTTCTATGGTTCTATGGCTCTATGACTCTATGGTTCTATGTTTCTATGACTCTATGACTCTATGGTTCTATGGCTCTATGATTCTATGGTTCGATGGCTCTATGACTCTATGGCTCTATGACTCTATGACTCTATGGCTCTATGACTCTATGGTTCTATGGTTCGATGGCTCTATGACTCTATGGCTCTATGGCTCTATGACTCTATGGATCTATGACTCTATGGTTCTATGGTTCGATGGCTCTGTGACTCTATGGCTCTATGACTCTATGGTTCTATGGCTCTATGACTCTATGACTCTATGGCTCTATGGCTCTATGACTCTATGGTTCTATGGTTCTATGGCTCTATGGTTCGATGGCTCTATGACTCTATGGCTCTATGGCTCTATGGCTCTATGGTTCTATGGTTCTATGGCTCTATGGTTCGATGGCTCTATGACTCGATGGCTCTAATGCTCTATGACTCTATGACTCTATGGCTCTATGACTCTATGACTCTATGGCTCTATGACTCTATGGTTCTATGGTTCGATGGCTCTATGACTCTATGGCTCTATGGCTCTATGACTCTATGGATCTATGACTCTATGGTTCTATGGTTCGATGGCTCTATGACTCTTTGGCTCTATGGCTCTATGACTCTATGGCTCTATGACTCTATGGTCCTATGGCTCTATGGCTCTATGACTCTATGGATCTATGACTCTATGGCTCTATGACTCTATGGTTCTATGGTTCGATGGCTCTATGACTCTATGGCTCTATGGCTCTATGACTCTATGGCTCTATGACTCTATGTTTCTGTGGTTCTATGACTCTATGACTCTATGATTCTATGGCTCTATGACTCTATGACTCTATGGTTCTATGACTCTATGGTTCTCTGGTTCGTTGGCTCTATGACTCTATGGCTCTATGGCTCTATGACTCTATGTTTCTATGGTTCTATGGCTCTATGGTTCGATGGCTCTATGGCTCTATGACTCTATGTCTCTATGACTCTATGACTCTATGGTTCTATGGTTCTATGACTCTATGATTCTCTGACTCTATGGTTCTATGGTTCTATGGTTCTTTGGCTCTATGATTCTATGACTCTATGGTTCTATGACTCTATGACTCTATGACTCTATGGTTCTATGGTTCGATGGCTCTATGACTCTATGACTCTATGGTTCTATGGTTCGATGGCTCTATGACTCTATGGTTCTATGATTCTATGGTTCTATGGTTCTATGGCTCTATGATTCTATGACTCTATGGTTCTATGACTCTATGACTCTATGACTCTATGGTTCTATGGTTCTATGGCTCTATGTTTCGATGGCTCTATGACTCTATGGCTCTATGACTCTATGACTCTATGACTGTATTGCTCTATAGCTCTATGACTCTATGGTTCCATGGTTCTATGGCTCTATGGTTCGATGGATGTATGACTCTATGGTTCTATGGTTCTATGGCTCTATGACTCTATGGCTCTATGACTCTATGGCTCTATGGCTCTATGGCTGTATGACTCTATGACTCTATGGATCTTTGACTCTATGACTCTATGACACTATGATTCTATGGCTCTATGACTCTATGACTCTATGGTTCTATGGCTCTATGACTCTATGACTCTATGGTTCTATGGCTCTATGACTCTATGGTTCTATGACTCTATGGTTCTATGGTTCGTTGGCTCTATGACTCTATGGCTCTATGGCTCTATGACTCTATGGTTCTATGGTTCTATGGCTCTATGGTTCGATGGCTCTATGGCTCTATGACTCTATGTCTCTATGACTCTATGCCTCTATGGTTCTATGGTTCTATGACTCTATGATTCTCTGACTCTATGGTTCTATGGTTCTGTGGTTCTATGGCTCTATGATTCTATGACTCTATGGTTCTATAACTCTATGACTCTATGACTCTATGGTTCTATGTTTCGATGGCTCTATGACTCTATGGTTCTATGGTTCTATGGTTCTATGGTTCTATGGCTCTATGATTCTATGATTCTATGGTTCTATGACTCTATGACTCTATGACTCTATGGTTCTATGGCTCTATGATTCTATGACTCTATGGTTCTATGGTTCTATGGCTCTATGTTTCGATGGCTCTATGACTCTATGGCTCTATGACTCTATGACTGTATTGCTCTATGGCTCTATGACTCTATGGTTCCATGGTTCTATGGCTCTATGGTTCGATGGATCTATGACTCTATGGCTCTATGGCTCTATGGCTCTATGGTTCTAAGACTCTATGACTCTATGGCTCTATGACTCTATGGTTCTATGGTTCTATGGCTCTCTGAGTCTATGACTCTATTACTCTATTGCTCTATGGCTCTATGACTCTATGGTTCTATGGTTCTATGGCTCTATGGTTCGATGGCTCTATGACTCTATGGGTCTATGGTTCTATGGCTCTATGGTTCGATGGCTCTATGACTCTATGGTTCTATGGCTCTATGATTCTATGTCTCTATGGCTCTATGGCTCTATGGTTCTATGGTTCTATGGCTCTATGGTTCGATGGCTCTATGACTCGATAGCTCTAATGCTCTATGACTCTATGACTCTATGGCTCTATGACTCTATGACTCTATGGCTCTATGACTCTATGGTTCTATGGTTCGATGGCTCTATGACTCTATGGCTCTCTGGCTCTATGACTCTATGGATCTATGACTCTATGGTTCTATGGTTCGATGGCTCCATGACTCTATGGCTCTATGACTCTATGGTTCTATGGCTCTATGACTCTATGACTCTATGGCTCTATGGCTCTATGACTCTATGGTTCTATGGTTCTATGGCTCTATGGTTCGATGGCTCTATGACTCTATGGCTCTATGGCTCTATGGCTCTATGGTTCTATGGTTCTATGGCTCTATGGTTCGATGGCTCTATGACTCGATGGCTCTAATGCTCTATGACTCTATGACTCTATGGCTCTATGACTTTATGACTCTATGGCTCTATGACTCTATGGTTCTATGGTTCGATGGCTCTATGACTCTATGGCTCTATGGCTCTATGACTCTATGGATCTATGACTCTATGGTTCTATGGTTCGATGGCTCTATGACTCTATGGCTCTATGGCTCTATGACTCTATGGCTCTATGACTCTATGGTCCTATGGCTCTATGGCTCTATGACTCTATGGATCTATGACTCTATGCCTCTATGACTCTATGGTTCTATGGTTCGATGGCTCTATGACTCTATGGCTCTATGGCTCTATGACTCTATGGCTCTATGACTCTATGTTTCTATGGTTCTATGACTCTATGACTCTATGATTCTATGGCTCTATGACTCTATGACTCTATGGTTCTATGGCTCTATGACTCTATTTTTCTATGACTCTATGGTTCTCTGGTTCGTTGGCTCTATGACTCTATGACTCTATGGCTCTATGGCTCTATGACTCTATGGTTCTATGGCTCTATGACTCTATGGTTCGATGGCTCTATGGCTCTATGACTCTATGTCTCTATGACTCTATGACTCTATGGTTCTATGGTTCTATGACTCTATGATTCTCTGACTCTATGGTTCTATGGTTCTATGGTTCTTTGGCTCTATGACTCTATGACTCTATGGTTCTATGACTCTATGACTCTATGACTCTATGGTTCTATGGTTCGATGGCCCTATGACTCTATGACTCTATGGTCTATGGTTCGATGGCTCTATGACTCTATGGTTCTATGGTTCTATGGTTGTATGGTTCTATGGCTCTATGATTCTATGACTCTATGGTTCTATGACTCTATGACTCTATGACTCTATGGTTCTATGGCTCTATGATTCTATGACTCTGTGGTTCTATGGTTCTATGGCTCTATGTTTCGATGGCTCTATAACTCTATGGCTCTATGACTCTATGACTCTATGACTGTATTGCTCTATAACTCTATGACTCTATGGTTCCATGGTTCTATGGCTCTATGGTTCGATGGCTCTATGACTCTATGGCTCTATGACTCTATGGCTCTATGGCTCTATGGCTCTATGACTCTATGGCTCTATGACTCTATGACTCTATGGCTCTATGGCTCTATGGCTCTGTGACTCTATGGCTCTATGGCTCTTTGACTCTTTGACTCTATGACACTATGACTCTATGACTCTATGACTCTATGACACTATGACTTATGACTCTATGACTCTATGACTGTATGACTCTATGGTTCGATGGCTCTATGACTCTATGACTCTATGACTCTATGGCTCTATGGCTCTACGACTCTATGACTCTATGACACTATGACTCTATGACTCTATGACTCTATGACTCTATGGCTCTATGACTCTATGACTCTATGTCTCTATGGCTCTATGACTCTATGACTCTATGACTCTATGACTGTATGACTCTATGACTCTATGTCTCTATGGCTCTATGACTCTATGACTCTATGACTCTATGACTCTATGTCTCTATGACTCTATGTCTCTATGGCTCTATGACTCTATGACTCTATGTCTCTATGGCTCTATGACTCTATGGCTCTATGGCTCTATGACTCTATGACTCTATGACACTATGACTCTATGACTCTATGACTCTATGACTCTATGTCTCTATGGCTCTATGACTCTATGACTCTATGTCTCTATGGCTCTATGACTCTATGACTCTATGACTCTATGTCTCTATGGCTCTATGACTCTATGACTCTATGACACTATGACTTATGACTCTATGACTCTATGACTGTATGACTCTATGACTCTATGGCTCTATGGCTCTATGACTCTATGACTCCATGACTCTATGGCTCTATGACTCTATGACTCTATGACTCTATGACACTATGACTTATGACTCTATGACTCTATGACTGTATGACTCTATGGTTCAATGGCTCTATGACTCTATGACTCTATGGCTCTATGGCTCTATGACTCTATGACTCTATGACACTATGACTCTATGACTCTATGACTCTATGACTCTATGACTCTATGGCTCTATGACTCTATGACTCTATGACTCTATGACTCTATGACTGTATGACTCTATGTCTCTATGGCTCTATGACTCTATGTCTCTATGGCTCTATGACACTATGACTCTATGTCTCTATGGCTCTATGACTCTATGGCTCTATGGCTCTATGACTCTATGACTCTATGACACTATGACTCTATGACTCTATGACTCTATGACTCTATGAATCTATGGCTCTATGACTCTATGACTCTATGTCTCTATGGCTCTATGACTCAATGACTCTATGACTCTATGACTCTATGACTCTATGACTCTATGTCTCTATGGCTCTATGACTCTATGACTCTATGACTCTATGACTCTATGACTCTATGACTCTATGTCTCTATGACTCTATGTCTCTATGGCTCTATGACTCTATGACTCTATGTCTCTATGGCTCTATGACTCTATGGCTCTATGGCTCTATGACTCTATGACTCTATGTCTCTATGACTCTATGGCTCTATGGCTCTATGACTCTATGACTCTATGACTCTATGACTCTATGACTCTATGACACTATGACTTATGACTCTATGACTCTATGACTGTATGACTCTATGACTCTATGGCTCTATGGCTCTATGACTCCATGACTCTATGGCTCTATGCCTCTATGACTCTATGACTCTATGGCTCTATGGCTCTATGACTCTATGACTCTATGACTCTATGACACTATGACTCTATGACTCTATGGCTCTATGACTCTATGACTCTATGACTCTATGGCTCTATGACTCTATGACTCTATGTCTCTATGGCTCTATGACTCTATGACTCTATGACTGTCTGACTGTATGACTCTATAACTCTATGTCTCTATGGCTCTATGACTCTATGACTCTATGACTCTATGTCTCTATGACTCTATGGCTCTATGGCTCTATGACTCTATGACTCTATGGCACTATGACTCTATGACTCTATGACACTGTGACTTATGACTCTATGACTCTATGACTGTATGACTCTATGACTCTATGGCTCTATGGCTCTATGACACTATGACTCTATGACTCTATGGCTCTATGGCTCTATGGCTCTATGACTCTATGACACTATGACACTATGACTCTATGACTCTATGACTCTATGACTCTATGGCTCTATGACTCTATGACTCTATGACTCTATGAGTCTATGACTGTGTGACTCTATGACTCTATGACTCTATGTCTCTATGGCTCTATGACTCTATGACTCTATGACTCTATGACTCTATGACTCTATGTCTCTATGACTCTATGTCTCTATGGCTCTATGACTCTATGACTCTATGACTCTATGGCTCTATGACTCTATGACTCTATGTCTCTATGGCTCTATGAGTCTATGAGTCTATGACTCTATGACTCTATGACTCTATGACTCTATGACTCTATGACTCTATGGCTCTATGACTCTATGACTCTATGACTCTATGACTGTATGACTCTATGACTCTATGTCTCTATGGCTCTATGACTCTATGACTCTATGACTCTATGACTGTATGACTGTATGACTCTATGACTCTATGTCTCTATGGCTCTATGACTCTATGACTCTATGACTCTATGACTCTATGGCTCTATGACTCTATGGCTCTATGACTCTATAACTGTATGACACTATGACTCTATGACTCTATGACTCTATGACTCTATGACTCTATGACTCTATGGCTCTATGACTCTATGACTCTATGTCTCTATGGCTCTATGACTCTATGACTCTATGACTGTATGACTGTATGACTCTATGACTCTATGTCTCTATGGCTCTATGACTCTATGGCTCTATGGCTCTATGACTCTATGACTCTATGACACTATGACTCTATGACTCTATGACTCTATGACTCTATGAATCTATGGCTCTATGACTCTATGACTCTATGTCTCTATGGCTCTATGACTCAATGACTCTATGACTCTATGACTGTATGACTCTATGACTCTATGTCTCTATGGCTCTATGACTCTATGACTCTATGACTCTATGACTCTATGACTCTATGTCTCTATGACTCTATGTCTCTATGGCTCTATGACTCTATGACTCTATGACACTATGACATATGACTCTATGACTCTATGACTGTATGACTCTATGACTCTATGGCTCTATGGCTCTATGACTCTATGACTCCATGACTCTATGGCTCTATGACTCTATGACTCTATGACTCTATGACACTATGACTTATGACTCTATGACTCTATGACTGTATGACTCTATGACTCTATGTCTCTATGGCTCTATGACTCTATGACTCTATGACTCTATGACTGTATGACTGTATGACTCTATGACTCTATGTCTCTATGGCTCTATGACTCTATGACTCTATGACTCTATGACTCTATGGCTCTATGACTCTATGGCTCTATGACTCTATGACTGTATGACACTATGACTCTATGACTCTATGACTCTATGACTCTATGGCTCTACGGCTCTATGGCTCTATGACTCTATGGCTCTATGACTCTATGACTCTATGTCTCTATGACTCTATGTCTCTATGGCTCTATGACTCTATGACTCTATGTCTCTATGGCTCTATGACTCTATGGCTCTATGGCTCTATGACTCTATGACTCTATGACACTATGACTCTATGACTCTATGACTCTATGACTCTATGAATCTATGGCTCTATGACTCTATGACTCTATGTCTCTATGGCTCTATGACTCAATGACTCTATGACTCTATGACTGTATGACTCTATGACTCTATGTCTCTATGGCTCTATGTCTCTATGGCTCTATGACTCTATGACTCTATGTCTCTATGGCTCTATGACTCTATGGCTCTATGACTCTATGGCTCTATGGCTCTATGACTCGATGACTCGATGACTCTATGGCTCTATGACTGTATGACTCTATTACTCTATGGCTCTATGACTGTATGGTTCTATGGTTCTATGGCTCTATGACTCTATGACTCTATGGCTCTATGACTCTATGGTTCTCTGGTCTATGCCTCTATGAATCTATGGTTCTCTGGTTCTCTGACTCTCTGACTCTATGGTTCTGTGGCTCTATGGTTCTATGGTTCTATGGCTCTATGTCTCTATGACTCTATGGCTCTATGGCTCGATGACTCTATGTTTCTATGACTCTATGGCTCTATGACTCTATGACTCTATGACTCTATGACTCTATGACTCTATGTCTCTATGACTCTATGTCTCTATGGCTCTATGACTCTATGACTCTATGTCTCTATGGCTCTATGACTCTATGGCTCTATGACTCTATGGCTCTATGGCTCTATGACTCGATGACTCGATGACTCTATGGCTCTATGACTGTATGACTCTATTACTCTATGGCTCTATGACTGTATGGTTCTATGGTTCTATGGCTCTATGACTCTATGACTCTATGGCTCTATGACTCTATGGTTCTCTGGTCTATGCCTCTATGAATCTATGGTTCTCTGGTTCTCTGACTCTCTGACTCTATGGTTCTGTGGCTCTATGGTTCTATGGTTCTATGGCTCTATGTCTCTATGACTCTATGGCTCTATGGCTCGATGACTCTATGTTTCTATGACTCTATGGCTCTATGACTCTATGACTCTATGACTCTATGACTCTATGGCTCTATGGCTCTATGACTCTATGGTTCTATGACGCTATGGTTCTATGGTTCTATGGCTCTATGGTTGTATGGCTCTATGACTCTATGGCTGTATGACTGTATGGTTCGATGGCTCTATGACTCTATGGTTCTATGGTTCTATGGCTCTATGACTCTATGGTTCGATGGCTCTATGATTCTATGGTTCGATGGCTCTATGACTCTATGGCTCTATGGCTCTATGACTCTATGGTTCTATGGTTCTATGGCTCTATGGTTCGATGGCTCTATGACTCTATGGCTCTACGGCTCTATGACTCTATGGCTGTATGACTGTATGGTTCGATGGCTCTATGACTCTATGGTTCTATGGTTCTATGGCTCTATGACTCTATGGTTCTATGTTTCTATGACTCTATGACTCTATGGTTCTATGGCTCTATGATTCTATGGTTCGATGGCTCTATGACTCTATGGCTCTATGGCTCTATGACTCTATGGTTCTATGGTTCTATGGCTCTATGGTTCGATGGCTCTATGACTCTATGGCTCTACGGCTCTATGACTCTATGACTCTATGGCTCTATGACTCTATGACTCTATGGCTCTATGACTCTATGGTTCTATGGTTCGATGGCTCTATGACTCTATGGCTCTATGGCTCTATGACTCTATGGATCTATGACTCTATGGTTCTATGGTTCGATGGCTCTGTGACTCTATGGCTCTATGACTCTATGGTTCTATGGCTCTATGACTCTATGACTCTATGGCTCTATGGCTCTATGACTCTATGGTTCTATGGTTCTATGGCTCTATGGTTCGATGGCTCTATGACTCTATGGCTCTATGGCTCTATGGCTCTATGGTTCTATGGTTCTATGGCTCTATGGTTCGATGGCTCTATGACTCGATGGCTCTAATGCTCTATGACTCTATGACTCTATGGCTCTATGACTCTATGACTCTATGGCTCTATGACTCTATGGTTCTATGGTTCGATGGCTCTATGACTCTATGGCTCTATGGCTCTATGACTCTATGGATCTATGACTCTATGGTTCTATGGTTCGATGGCTCTATGACTCTTTGGCTCTATGGCTCTATGACTCTATGGCTCTATGACTCTATGGTCCTATGGCTCTATGGCTCTATGACTCTATGGATCTATGACTCTATGGCTCTATGACTCTATGGTTCTATGGTTCGATGGCTCTATGACTCTATGGCTCTATGGCTCTATGACTCTATGGCTCTATGACTCTATGTTTCTGTGGTTCTATGACTCTATGACTCTATGATTCTATGGCTCTATGACTCTATGACTCTATGGTTCTATGACTCTATGGTTCTCTGGTTCGTTGGCTCTATGACTCTATGGCTCTATGGCTCTATGACTCTATGTTTCTATGGTTCTATGGCTCTATGGTTCGATGGCTCTATGGCTCTATGACTCTATGTCTCTATGACTCTATGACTCTATGGTTCTATGGTTCTATGACTCTATGATTCTCTGACTCTATGGTTCTATGGTTCTATGGTTCTTTGGCTCTATGATTCTATGACTCTATGGTTCTATGACTCTATGACTCTATGACTCTATGGTTCTATGGTTCGATGGCTCTATGACTCTATGACTCTATGGTTCTATGGTTCGATGGCTCTATGACTCTATGGTTCTATGGTTCTATGGTTCTATGGTTCTATGGCTCTATGATTCTATGACTCTATGGTTCTATGACTCTATGACTCTATGACTCTATGGTTCTATGGTTCTATGGCTCTATGTTTCGATGGCTCTATGACTCTATGGCTCTATGACTCTATGACTCTATGACTGTATTGCTCTATAGCTCTATGACTCTATGGTTCCATGGTTCTATGGCTCTATGGTTCGATGGATGTATGACTCTATGGTTCTATGGTTCTATGGCTCTATGACTCTATGGCTCTATGACTCTATGGCTCTATGGCTCTATGGCTGTATGACTCTATGACTCTATGGATCTTTGACTCTATGACTCTATGACACTATGATTCTATGGCTCTATGACTCTATGACTCTATGGATCTATGGCTCTATGACTCTATGACTCTATGGTTCTATGGCTCTATGACTCTATGGTTCTATGACTCTATGGTTCTATGGTTCGTTGGCTCTATGACTCTATGGCTCTATGGCTCTATGACTCTATGGTTCTATGGTTCTATGGCTCTATGGTTCGATGGCTCTATGGCTCTATGACTCTATGTCTCTATGACTCTATGCCTCTATGGTTCTATGGTTCTATGACTCTATGATTCTCTGACTCTATGGTTCTATGGTTCTGTGGTTCTATGGCTCTATGATTCTATGACTCTATGGTTCTATGACTCTATGACTCTATGACTCTATGGTTCTATGTTTCGATGGCTCTATGACTCTATGGTTCTATGGTTCTATGGTTCTATGGTTCTATGGCTCTATGATTCTATGATTCTATGGTTCTATGACTCTATGACTCTATGACTCTATGGTTCTATGGCTCTATGATTCTATGACTCTATGGTTCTATGGTTCTATGGCTCTATGTTTCGATGGCTCTATGACTCTATGGCTCTATGACTCTATGACTGTATTGCTCTATGGCTCTATGACTCTATGGTTCCATGGTTCTATGGCTCTATGGTTCGATGGATCTATGACTCTATGGCTCTATGGCTCTATGGCTCTATGGTTCTAAGACTCTATGACTCTATGGCTCTATGACTCTATGGTTCTATGGTTCTATGGCTCTATGGCTCTATGGCTCTATGGTTCTAAGACTCTATGACTCTATGGCTCTATGACTCTATGGTTCTATGGTTCTATGGCTCTCTGAGTCTATGACTCTATTACTCTATTGCTCTATGGCTCTATGACTCTATGGTTCTATGGTTCTATGGCTCTATGGTTCGATGGCTCTATGACTCTATGGGTCTATGGTTCTATGGCTCTATGGTTCGATGGCTCTATGACTCTATGGTTCTATGGCTCTATGATTCTATGTCTCTATGGCTCTATGGCTCTATGGCTCTATGGCTCTATGGTTCTATGGTTCTATGGCTCTATGGTTCGATGGCTCTATGACTCGATAGCTCTAATGCTCTATGACTCTATGACTCTATGGCTCTATGACTCTATGACTCTATGGCTCTATGACTCTATGGTTCTATGGTTCGATGGCTCTATGACTCTATGGCTCTCTGGCTCTATGACTCTATGGATCTATGGTTCTATGGCTCTATGGTTCGATGGCTCTATGACTCAATGTCTCTATGACTCTATGGTTCTATGGCTCTATGACTCTATGACTCTATGGCTCTATGGCTCTATGACTCTATGGTTCTATGGTTCTATGGCTCTATGGTTCGATGGCTCTATGACTCAATGTCTCTATGGCTCTATGGCTCTATGGTTCTATGGTTCTATGGCTCTATGGTTCGATGGCTCTATGACTCGATGGCTCTAATGCTCTATGACTCTATGACTCTATGGCTCTATGACTTTATGACTCTATGGCTCTATGACTCTATGGTTCTATGGTTCGATGGCTCTATGACTCTATGGCTCTATGGCTCTATGACTCTATGGATCTATGACTCTATGGTTCTATGGTTCGATGGCTCTATGACTCTATGGCTCTATGGCTCTATGACTCTATGGCTCTATGACTCTATGGTCATATGGCTCTATGGCTCTATGACTCTATGGATCTATGACTCTATGCCTCTATGACTCTATGGTTCTATGGTTCGATGGCTCTATGACTCTATGGCTCTATGGCTCTATGACTCTATGGCTCTATGACTCTATGTTTCTATGGTTCTATGACTCTATGACTCTATGATTCTATGGCTCTATGACTCTATGACTCTATGGTTCTATGGCTCTATGACTCTATGGTTCTATGACTCTATGGTTCTCTGGTTCGTTGGCTCTATGACTCTATGGCTCTATGGCTCTATGACTCTATGGTTCTATGGCTCTATGACTCTATGGTTCGATGGCTCTATGGCTCTATGACTCTATGTCTCTATGACTCTATGACTCTATGGTTCTATGGTTCTATGACTCTATGATTCTCTGACTCTATGGTTCTATGGTTCTATGGTTCTTTGGCTCTATGATTCTATGACTCTATGGTTCTATGACTCTATGACTCTATGACTCTATGGTTCTATGGTTCGATGGCCCTATGACTCTATGACTCTATGGTCTATGGTTCGATGGCTCTATGACTCTATGGTTCTATGGTTCTATGGTTGTATGGTTCTATGGCTCTATGATTCTATGACTCTATGGTTCTATGACTCTATGACTCTATGACTCTATGGTTCTATGGCTCTATGATTCTATGACTCTGTGGTTCTATGGTTCTATGGCTCTATGTTTCGATGGCTCTATAACTCTATGGCTCTATGACTCTATGACTCTATGACTGTATTGCTCTATAACTCTATGACTCTATGGTTCCATGGTTCTATGGCTCTATGGTTCGATGGCTCTATGACTCTATGGCTCTATGACTCTATGGCTCTATGGCTCTATGGCTCTATGACTCTATGGCTCTATGACTCTATGACTCTATGGCTCTATGGCTCTATGGCTCTATGACTCTATGGCTCTATGCCTCTTTGACTCTTTGACTCTATGACACTATGACTCTATGACTCTATGACTCTATGACACTATGACTTATGACTCTATGACTCTATGACTGTATGACTCTATGGTTCGATGGCTCTATGACTCTATGACTCTATGACTCTATGGCTCTATGGCTCTACGACTCTATGACTCTATGACACTATGACTCTATGACTCTATGACTCTATGACTCTATGGCTCTATGACTCTATGACTCTATGTCTCTATGGCTCTATGACTCTATGACTCTATGACTCTATGACTGTATGACTCTATGACTCTATGTCTCTATGGCTCTATGACTCTATGACTCTATGACTCTATGACTCTATGTCTCTATGACTCTATGTCTCTATGGCTCTATGACTCTATGACTCTATGTCTCTATGGCTCTATGACTCTATGGCTCTATGGCTCTATGACTCTATGACTCTATGACACTATGACTCTATGACTCTATGACTCTATGACTCTATGAATCTATGGCTCTATGACTCTATGACTCTATGTCTCTATGGCTCTATGACTCTATGACTCTATGACTCTATGTCTCTATGGCTCTATGACTCTATGACTCTATGACACTATGACTTATGACTCTATGACTCTATGACTGTATGACTCTATGACTCTATGGCTCTATGGCTCTATGACTCTATGACTCCATGACTCTATGGCTCTATGACTCTATGACTCTATGACTCTATGACACTCTGACTTATGACTCTATGACTCTATGACTGTATGACTCTATGGTTCAATGGCTCTATGACTCTATGACTCTATGGCTCTATGGCTCTATGACTCTATGACTCTATGACACTATGACTCTATGACTCTATGACTCTATGACTCTATGACTCTATGGCTCTATGACTCTATGACTCTATGACTCTATGACTCTATGACTCTATGACTGTATGACTCTATGTCTCTATGGCTCTATGACTCTATGACTCTATGACTCTATGACTCTATGACTCTATGTCTCTATGACTCTATGTCTCTATGGCTCTATGACTCTATGACTCTATGTCTCTATGGCTCTATGACTCTATGGCTCTATGGCTCTATGACTCTATGACTCTATGACACTATGACTCTATGACTCTATGACTCTATGACTCTATGAATCTATGGCTCTATGACTCTATGACTCTATGTCTCTATGGCTCTATGACTCAATGACTCTATGACTCTATGACTGTATGACTCTATGACTCTATGTCTCTATGGCTCTATGACTCTATGACTCTATGACTCTATGACTCTATGACTCTATGACTCTATGTCTCTATGACTCTATGTCTCTATGGCTCTATGACTCTATGACTCTATGTCTCTATGGCTCTATGACTCTATGGCTCTATGGCTCTATGACTCTATGACTCTATGACTCTATGTCTCTATGACTCTATGGCTCTATGGCTCTATGACTCTATGACTCTATGACTCTATGACTCTATGACTCTATGACACTATGACTTATGACTCTATGACTCTATGACTGTATGACTCTATGACTCTATGGCTCTATGGCTCTATGACTCCATGACTCTATGGCCCTATGGCTCTATGACTCTATGACTCTATGGCTCTATGGCTCTATGACTCTATGACTCTATGACTCTATGACACTATGACTCTATGACTCTATGGCTCTATGACTCTATGACTCTATGACTCTATGGCTCTATGACTCTATGACTCTATGTCTCTATGGCTCTATGACTCTATGACTCTATGACTCTATGACTGTATGACTGTATGACTCTATAACTCTATGTCTCTATGGCTCTATGACTCTATGACTCTATGACTCTATGTCTCTATGACTCTATGGCTCTATGGCTCTATGACTCTATGACTCTATGGCACTATGACTCTATGACTCTATGACACTGTGACTTATGACTCTATGACTCTATGACTGTATGACTCTATGACTCTATGGCTCTATGGCTCTATGACACTATGACTCTATGACTCTATGGCTCTATGGCTCTATGGCTCTATGACTCTATGACACTATGACACTATGACTCTATGACTCTATGACTCTATGACTCTATGGCTCTATGACTCTATGACTCTATGACTCTATGAGTCTATGACTGTATGACTCTATGACTCTATGACTCTATGTCTCTATGGCTCTATGACTCTATGACTCTATGACTCTATGACTCTATGTCTCTATGACTCTATGTCTCTATGGCTCTATGACTCTATGACTCTATGGCTCTATGACTCTATGACTCTATGTCTCTATGGCTCTATGAGTCTATGAGTCTATGACTCTATGACTCTATGACTCTATGACTCTATGACTCTATGTCTCTATGACTCTATGACTGTATGACTGTATGACTCTATGACTCTATGTCTCTATGGCTCTATGACTCTATGACTCTATGACTCTATGACTCTATGGCTCTATGACTCTATGACTCTATGACTCTATGACTGTATGACTCTATGACTCTATGTCTCTATGGCTCTATGACTCTATGACTCTATGACTCTATGACTGTATGACTGTATGACTCTATGACTCTATGTCTCTATGGCTCTATGACTCTATGACTCTATGACTCTATGACTCTATGGCTCTATGACTCTATGGCTCTATGACTCTATGACTGTATGACACTATGACTCTATGACTCTATGACTCTATGACTCTATGACTCTATGACTCTATGGCTCTATGACTCTATGACTCTATGTCTCTATGGCTCTATGACTCTATGACTCTATGACTGTATGACTGTATGACTCTATGACTCTATGTCTCTATGGCTCTATGACTCTATGACTCTATGACTCTATGTCTCTATGACTCTATGGCTCTATGGCTCTATGACTCTATGACTCTATGACACTATGACTCTATGACTCTATGACTCTATGACACTGTGACTTATGACTCTATGACTCTATGACTGTATGACTCTATGACTCTATGGCTCTATGGCTCTATGACACTATGACTCTATGACTCTATGGCTCTATGGCTCTATGGCTCTATGACTCTATGACACTATGACACTATGACTCTATGACTCTATGGCTCTATGACTCTATGACTCTATGACTCTATGACTGTGTGACTCTATGACTCTATGTCTCTATGTCTCTATGACTCTATGACTGTATGACTGTATGACACTATGACTCTATGTCTCTATGGCTCTATGACTCTATGACTCTATGACTCTATGACTCTATGACTCTATGGCTCTATGACTCTATGACTCTATGACTCTATGACTGTATGACTCTATGACTCTATGTCTCTATGGCTCTATGACTCTATGACTCTATGACTCTATGACTGTATGACTGTATGACTCTATGACTCTATGTCTCTATGGCTCTATGACTCTATGACTCTATGACTCTATGACTGTGTGACTCTATGACTCTATGACTCTATGTCTCTATGGCTCTATGACTCTATGACTCTATGACTCTATGACAGTATGACTGTATGACTCTATGACTCTATGTCTCTATGGCTCTATGACTCTATGACTCTATGACTGTATGACTGTATGACTCTATGACTCTATGTCTCTATGGCTCTATGACTCTATGACTCTATGACTCTATGTCTCTATGGCTCTATGACTCTGTGACTCTATGACTCTATGACAGTATGACTGTATGACTCTATGACTCTATGACTCTATGGCTCTATGACTCTATGACTCTATGTCTCTATGGCTCTATGACTCTATGACTCTATGACTCTATGACTCTATGACAGTATGACTGTATGACTCTATGACTCTATGACTCTATGGCTCTATGGCTCTATGACTCTATGTCTCTATGACTCTATGACTCTATGACTCTCTGACTGTATGACTCTATGACTCTATGTCTCTATGGCTCTATGACTCTATGACTCTATGACTCTATGACTCTATGACTCTATGTCTCTATGACTCTATGTCTCTATGACACTATGACTCTATGACTCTATGTCTCTATGACTCTATGACTCTATGCCTCTATGACTCTATGGCTCTATGGCTCTATGACTCTATGACTCTATGACTCTATGACACTATGACTCTATGACTCTATGTCTCTATGACTCTATGACTCTATGACTCTATGACTCTGTGACACTTTGACTTATGACTCTATGACTCTATGACTGTATGACTCTATGACTCTGTGGTTCGATGGCTCTATGACTCTATGACTCTATGACTCTATGACTCTATGACTCTACGACTATATGGCTCTATATAGCTCCCCAGAAAGTGGACAAAAAACAAGTTCCATATTTGATTTATCATTTGAGAGGTCCGGTCAGTACTCTAATAACAGCGGGGAAAAATCTGTTCTTGAAACTATTGCTATGTGTGTTTCAGCTTTTGTATCTTCTGCCTGATGAACTCCATTGGAACAGATCCAACTAACAGCCCTTCACTCACACAGCAATAAGAGAACTGTTTACTGTTGCCTCGAAACACCCTGACCCTATCGCTCTGCCCAGGACTGTCAGAAATGACAGAGTTTGAACACAGCCCAGACCATCACAGAAGCCAATCTTCCAACCATTGACTCCCTCGGCACTTCTCAATGTCTCAGATCGGCAGCCAACATCATCAACGACCCCTCCCACCCCGGTTATAATCCTTCCCACCTGCTTGTGTCAGCTAGAAGAGACAACAGTTTAAACACAGGTACCAACCTGTTCAAGAATAGCTTCTTCCTGGCTGTCATTAGGCTGATGAATGGACCTCTCAAATTTCCAATCGAATATTGGTCTTGCTCTGTGTCCACCTTCTCTGCAGCTGTAATGCTGTATTCCTCACTCTATTCAATCACCCTGTGATCTTTGTTTGGTGTGATCTGCCTGTTCTGCACACAAAACAAAACCGTTCACTGTGCTTAGGTTCATGTGACAACAATTAATCTCACCAAGTCCATTCAATAACTTAGCCTCCACTGCTCACGGAGTGGTTGAATTCCATAGGCCAATGATACTTTAACAGAATAGTATTTTCCTCTGACTTAAGAAATGCAGTTACCGTGATTTTAATCTGCATATAGTTTGAACATAACCAACTGATCACTAACACCATTGAAGCTGAGTTTCGGGAGTGTGTTAGGGATGCTTTTCCACAGCAGTCTGTTCAGGAACCAACCAGACGACATGATGTTACACGTCAGGTATTACGTTGTAACAGAACCTTAAGGGATGAGTGACCATAATATGATGGAATGTTACATTATCTTTGAAAGTGAGGTGGTTCAATCTGATAGTCACTGTATTAGTGGTTAACTCATAAAATTCTATCGATTGTGGACTGATTTCTGTGGGTTGGGAAGTGGCAAATATCGCCCACTATTTAAAAAGGGAGAGAGAGAGAGAACACAGTGAAATATAGCCCTGTCAGCCTTCCATCAGGAGTCGGGAAAATGGTACAGTTCAGTTGGAAAGGATGGGAAACACAGACACTTAAATGATAATGATCTGATTGGGCAGAGTCAGCTTGGATTTGAGAAACAGAATAACTTGGAGCTAATGTAATATTTCCAAACTTGTGGATAATACAAAGCTGGTCAGGAATGTGTGGTATGATGTAGAGGTAAAGCAGGATTTGGACAGACTTAGGCAATGAACAAGAACATGGCCATTGGAATATAAAGTGAAAAAATGTAAGGTGAGAAAAACAGGTTTTCAGAGTATTTCTGAAATAGTAAGAGATTGGAAAGTGTTGAGGTACAAAGTGTTGAGGTGTTCTTATTGATAAGTCACTGAGGGCTACCACACAGGTGCAGCAAGTCATTGAGAAGTCTAATGGAATGTTCAAAGTTAAAAATCACACAACACCAGGTTATAGAAGAAAGTGAGGACTGCAAATGCTGGGGATCAGAGCTGAAAATGTGTTGCTGGAAAAGCGCAGCAGGTCAGGCAGCATCCAAGGAGCAGGAGAATCGACGTTTCGGGCATGAGCCCTTCTTCAGGAATGAGGAAAGTGTGTCCAGCAGGCTAAGATAAAAGGTAGGGAGGAGGGACTTGGGGAGGGGCATTGGAAATGCAATAGGTGGAAGGAGGTTAAGGTGAGGGTGATAGGCCGGAGTGGGGTGGGGGCGGAGAGGTCAGGAAGAAGATTGCAGGTTAGGAAGGTGGTGCTGAGTCTGAGGGATTTGACTGAGACAAGGTTGGGGGAGGGGAAATGAGGAAACTGGAGAAATCTGAGTTCATCCCTTGTGGTTGGAGGGTTCCTAGGTGGAAGATGAGGCGCTCTTCCTCTAACCGTCGTGTTGCTATGGTCTGGCGATGGAGAAGTCCAAGGACCTGCATGTCCTTGGTGGAGTGGGAGGGGGAGTTGAAGTGTTGAGCCACGGGGTGGTTGGGTTGGTTGGTCCGGGTGTCCCAGAGGTGTTCTCTGAAACATTCCACAAGTAGGCGGCCTGTCTCCCCAATATAGAGGAGCCCACATCTGGTGCAGCGGATGCAGTAAATGATGTGTGTGGAGGTGCAGGTGAATTTGTGGTGGATATGGAAGGATCCCTTGGGGCCTTGGAGGGAAGTAAGGGGGGAGGTGTGGGCCCAAGTTTTGCATTTCTTGCGGTTGCAGGGGAAGGTGCCGGGAGTGGTGGTTGGGTTGGTGGGGGGTGTGGACCTGACGAGGGAGTCACGGAGGGAGTGGTCTTTTCGGAACGCTAATAGGGGAGGGGAGAGAAATATATCCCTGGTGGTGGGGTCCATTTGAAGGTGGCGGAAATGACGGCGGATGGTACGATGTATCTGGAGGTTGGTGGGGTGGTAGGTGAGGACCAGTGGGGTTCTGTCCTGGTGGCGGTTGGAGGGGCGGGGCTCAAGGGCGGAGGAACGGGAAGTGGAGGAGATGTGGTGGAGAGCATCGTCGACTACATCTGGGGGGAAATTGCGGTCTTTGAAGAAGGAGGCCATCTGGGTTGTTCGGTATTGGAATTGGTCCTCCTGGGAGCAGATGCGGCGGAGACGAAGGAATTGGGAATATGGGATGGCGTTTTTACAGGGGGCAGGGTGGGAGGAGGTGTAGTCTCGGTAGCTGTGGGAGTCGGTTGGTTTATAGTAAATGTCTGTGTTGATTCGGTCGCCCGAGATAGAAATGGAGAGGTCTAGGAAGGGGAGGGAGGAGTCTGAGACGGTCCAGGTGAATTTGAGGTCAGGTGGAAGGTGTTAGTAAAGTGGATGAACTGTTCAACCTCCTCGTGGGAGCACGAGGTAGCGCCGATACAGTCATCAGTGTTGCAGAGGAAAAGGTGGGGGGTGGTGCCAGTGTAGCTGCGGAAGATGGACTGTTCCACATATCCTACGAAGAGGCAGGCATAGCTGGGGCCCATGTGGGTGCCCATGGCTACTCCTTTGGTTTGGAGGAAGTGGGAGGATTGGAAAGAGAAGTTGTTGAGGGTGAGGACCAGTTCAGTCAGTCGAAGGAGGGTGTTAGTGGTTGGGTCGGCGGGAAAGGAAGAAGCGGAGGGCTTTGAGTCCTTCGTGATGGGGGATGGAGGTGTATAGGGACTGGATGTCCATGGTGAAGATAAAGCATTGGGGACCGGGGAAGCGAAAATCATGGAGGAGGTGGAGCCCTCTGAGACACCCAAACCAACCAACCCAACCACCCCGTGGCTCAACACTTGAACTCCCCCTCCCACTCCACCAAGGACGTGCAGGTACTTGGACTCCTCTTCTTCCTGACCTCTCCGCCCCCACCTATCGCATTCCCAACGCCCCTCCTCAAGTCCCTCCTCCCTACCTTTTATCTTGGCCTGTTGGACACACTTTCCTCATTCCTGAAGAAGGGCTTATGCCCGAAACATTGATTCTCCTGCTCCTTGGATGCTGCCTGACCTGCTGTGCTTTTCCAGCAACACATTTTCAACACCAGGTTATAGTCCAACAGGTTTATTTGGAAGCACTAGCTTTTGGAGCACTGCTCCTTCATCAAGTGCTTGTCGAGTATAAGATCATAAGACACAGAATTTACAACAAAAGTTTTCAGCGTGATGTAACTGAAATTATATATTGAAAAAGACCTGGATTGTTTGTTAAGTCTCTCAACTTTTAGAATGAACATGTTCATTTCAGTTTTTTCATCAGTAAATCGCAGAATTTTTTCAAAGTTACATTCTCAAGTGAACTTTAATGTTAGGTAAAAACAATGACTGCAGATGCTGAAAACCAAATACTGGATTAGTGGTGCTGGAAGAGCACAGCAGTTCAGGCAGCATCCAACGAGCAGAGAAATCGACGTTTCGGGCAAAAGCCCTTCATCAGGAATAAAGGCAGTGAGCCTGAAGCATGGAGAGATAAGCTAGAGGAGGGTGGGGGTGGGGAGAGAGTAGCATAGAGTACAATGGGTGAGTGGGGGAGGAGATGAAGGTGATAGGTCAAGGAGGAGAGGGTGGAGTGGATAGGTGGAAAAGGAGATAGGCAGGTCGGACAAGTCAAGGAGACAGTAACTGAGCTGGAAGTTTGAAACTAGGATGAGGTGGGGGAAGGGGAAATGAGGAAACTGTTGAAGTCCACATTGATGCCCTGGGGTTGAAGTGTTCCGAGGTGGAAGATGAGGCGTTCTTCCTCCAGGCGTCTGGTGGTGAGGGAGCGGCGGTGAAGGAGGCCCAGGACCTCCATGTCCTCGGCAGAGTGGGAGGGGGAGTTGAAATGTTGGGCCACGGGGCGGTTTGGTTGATTGGTGCGGGTGTCCCGGAGATGTTCCCTAAAGCGCTCTGCTAGGAGCACCCTGTCTCCCCAATGTAGAGGAGACCGCATCGGGAGCAACGGATACAATAAATGATATTAGTGGATGTGCAGGTGAAACTTTGATGGATGTGGACCGACTCCCACAGCTTACCTGGATTACACCTCTTCCCACCCTACCTCTTGCAAAAATGCCATCCCGTATTCCCAATTTCTCTGCCTCCGCCGTATCTGCTCCCAGGAGGACCAGTTCCACCACAGAACACACCAGATGGCCTCCTTCTTTAGAGACCTCAATTTCCCTTCCCACATGGTTAAAGATGCCCTCCAACGCATCTCGTCTACATCCCGCACCTCCGCCCTCAGACCCCACCCCTCCAACTGTAACAAGGACAGAACGCCCCTGGTGCTCACCTTCCACCCTACAAACCTTCGCATCAACCAAATCATCCGCCGACATTTCCGCCGCCTCCAAAAAGACCCCACCACCAGGGATATATTTCCCTCCCCACCCCTTTCCGCCTTCAGCAAAGACCGTTCCCTCCGTGACTACCTGGTCAGGTCCACGTCCCCCTACGACCCACCCTCCCATCCTGGCACCCTCCCCTGCCACCGCAGGAACTGTAAAACCTGCACCCACACCTCCTCCCTCACCTCTATCCAAGGCCCTAAAGGAGCCTTCCACATCCATCAAAGTTTCACCTGCACATCCACCAATATCATTTATTGTATCCGTTGCTCCCGATGCGGTCTCCTCTACATTGGGGAGACTGGGCGCCTCCTAGCAGAGCGCTTTAGGGAACATCTCCGAGACACCCGCACCAATCAACCAAACCGCCCCGTGGCCCAACATTTCAACTCCCCCTCCCACTCTGCCGAGGACATGGAGGTCCTGGGCCTCCTTCACCGCCGCTCCCTCACCACCAGACGCCTGGAGGAAGAACGCCTCATCTTCCGCCTCGGAACACTTCAACCCCAGGGCATCAATGTGGACTTCAACAGTTTCCTCATTTCCCCTTCCCCCACCTCACCCTCGTTTCAAACTTTAACATTAGGTGCCATGTCAGCCCAGATTCTGCATTGAAGGTGTGAGGTGCCCTGTGTGAGGCTGTCTGTGCCCCAATGGTCAGACTGATTCTGATCGAAAATACAGATTTACAGAGTCTGACATGGATTCATGCAGTTTTTGAGCAAAATAAAATGTAATTCTGCAAGTACAAATTCACTCCACAAACTTATATGTGTGTGTGTGAGTGTGTGTGTATGTGTGTGTGTGTGTGAAGGGGGGTTATGAGTGTCTGTGAGAGAGTATATGTATGTGGGTGAGTGTGAGTGTAAAGGGGTATAAGTCTGTGAGAGGGTGCATGTGTTCCTGTGAATGTGGGAGTGTATGTGTGACAGTATGAGAGTGAGCTTGTGTATGAGAGAGGGTCTGCATGAGTTTATGGATCTGTAGCATTGTGTGTGTCTGTAGGAGAGTGTATCTGTCTGTGAGTGTGCGTCTGTCTGTATGTGCACTACACACACTCACACACACACATATAAGCTTGTGGGGTGGATTTGTACTTGTAGAATTACATTTTATTTTGCTCAAAAACTGCATGAATCCATGTAAGATTTTGTAAATCCCTTTTTTAGATTAGAATCAGTCTGTACGCAGGGGAGATACAGACAGCCTCACACAGGGTACCTGATACCTTCAATGCATTGAGGTAAAAATAATGACTGCAAACATTGCTGTTTGTCATTTTTATAAATGACCTGGAGGAAGGGTTAGAAGGTTGGGTGAGCAAGTTTGCGGATGATACGAAAGTCGGAGGAGTTGTAGACAGTGAGGAAGGATATGGCAGGTTACAGCGGGATATAGAGAAGCTGCAGAGCTGGGCAGAAAGGTGGCAAATGGAGTTCAATGTAGCTAAGTGTGAAGTGATTCACTTTGGTAAGAGTAATAAAAAGATGGATTACTGGGCTAATGGTAGACTACTTGGTAGTGTGGAAGAGCAGAGGGATCTTGGTGTCCATGTACACAGATCTCTGAAAGTTGCCACCCAGGTAAATAGTGCAGTGAAGAAGGCATATGGCGTACTGGCTTTTATTGGTAGAGGAATTGAGTTCCGGAGTCCTGAGGTCATGCTGCAGTTGTATAAGACTCTGGTGCGGCCGCTTCTGGAATATTGTGTGCAGTTTTGGTCGCCATACTATAGGAAGGATGTGGAGGCACTGGAACGGGTGCAGAGGAGGTTTACCAGGATGTTGCCTGGTATGGTAGGAAGATCCTATGAGGAAAGGCTGAGGCACTTGGGGTTGTTTTCTTTGGAGAAAAGAAGGTTTAGGGGTGATTTGATAGAGGTGTACAAGATGATTAGGGGGTTAGATAGGGTTGACAGTGAGAACCTTTTTCCGCGTATGGAGTCAGCTATTACAAGGGGGCATAGCTTTAAATTAAGGGGGGGTAGATATAGGACTGATGTTAGGGGTAGGTTCTTCACTCAGCGAGTCGTAAGTTCATGGAATGCCCTGCCAGTACCAGTGGTGGACTCTCCCTCTTTATGGGTATTTAAGCGGGCATTGGATAGGTATATGGAGGATAGTGGGTTAGTGTAGGTTAGGTGGGCTTTGATCGGCGCAACATCGAGGGCCGAAGGGCCTGTACTGCGCTGTATTGTTCTATGTTCTATGTTCTATGTTCTAAATACTGGAAACCAGATTCTGGATTCGTGGTGCTGGAAAAGCAAAACAATTCAGGCAGCATCCAAGGAGCTTCGAAATCGACGTTTCGGGCAAAAGGGCTTTTGCCCGAAACGTCAATTTTGAAGCTCCTTGGATGCTGCCTGAACTGCTGTGCTCTTCCAGCACCACTAATCCAGAACTTTCAATGCATTATCTGGGCTGCCATGACACCAATTGCTAAAGTTCACTTGAAAATGTAACTTTAAAAAAGTTCTGCAATTTACATATGAAAGAACTGAAACCAACAGGGTTATTCTAAAAGGTGAGAGACTGAACAAATAATCCAGGTCTTTTTCAATGTATCATTTCAGTTTTGAGAATATGTGTAGCTCAGGTTGAGGCTCTGGATGTAGGTTTGCTCGCTGAGCTGGAAGGTTCATTTCCAGACGTTTCGTTACCCTACTAGGTAACATCTTCAGTGGGCCTCAGGCGAAGCAATGATGAAAATTCCTGCTTTCTATTTATATGTTTGGGTTTCTCTAGGTTGGTGTTTCAGTTACATCACACTGTAAACCTTTGCTATAAATTCTGTGTCTTACAATCTTATTCTCCACAACCACCTGATGAAGGAGCAGCGCTCCGAAAGCTAGTGCTTCCAAATAAAGTTGGACCATAACTTGGTGATTTTTAACTTTGTACACCCCAGTCCAACACTGGCACCTCCAAATAATGGAATATTAGCCTTTATCATGAAAAGATTTGTGTTCAGGAGCAGTGAAGTTTGTTTCAATTGTACAGGAGCTTGGTGAGACCACCCCTGGTGTACCTGTGTGTAGGTTTGGTCTCCTTATCTCAGGAAAGATGTCATTGTCGTAGAGAGGGAATGTAATGGATGTTCCCCAGACTTGTTCCCGGGATGGTGGAACTGTCCAATGGAGAGAGATTGGACAAACTGAGTCTGGATTCTCCAGAGTTTTAAAGAATGAGAGACAATCTCAGTAAAACTTCCAAAATACTGAACAGGTAGGCAGGGGAGATACAGGAAAGATGTTTCCCTGGTTGAGAAACCAGGGAACACAACTTAAAAATATGGGGGATACCATTTAGGTCTGAGATGAAGAGAAGTGTTTTTACTCAGAGGATTGTGAAACTTTGGAACTGAATGCCAGAGAGGGCTGTTGAAGCTCACTCTTTGAGGATGTTTAAAGTCGAAATTGATTGATTTCAGATAGCCAGTGGTGTACAGGATTATTATGATGGAATGGATAAAAGGCATTGATCCTCCATGATTGTATTAAATAATGGGATGGGTTTGATGGACAGAATGGCTTACTCCCATTCCTATGTGCTCTGTACATGCACATACAGGCAGACACAGACAAACAAACTAACAAACATTGGTAGAGGAATCATTACAGGGGAATCACAGTTCAATAGCACCATGGGGTCCACGGGGTTCAATGAGGTGTCCCTTTTGATCTGATCTTCATATTCAGGTCCTGAAGACACACGGCATTTGCCACTTTAATTGCATGGTCTTTCAGTCACTGGTTAGAGGCAACTGGTTAAAGCAACAGTTGAGAGAGAATAGCAAGCTATCCTTTAGGTTTTGATAATTCACTGCACAGAGAGAGAGAGAGAGGGAGAGAGAGAGGCTGAAAGAGAGAGAGACACAGTCTTTCTCTGGTACAGTCTGGAAGTATCTCTCTCTGTATTATTCTCACACTCTCTGTCCAGCTGCCCCAGTGCCAATCAGAGAGTTGTTGCTATGCTGATGACTCCTGGCCTCTACAACTGGTCCTGATTGGACTAACCAATCAGCATTCTGTCTCCAGGCGAAGGTCTGCCTGTTCACATCTCCACCCTCTAGGCTCCCAGCCACATTCCTGATGAAGGGCTTTTGCCTGAAACGTCAACTCTCCTGTTCCTCAGATGCTGCCTGACCTGCTGTGCTTTTCCAACACCACACTCTTGACCCCACTGCTCACATCAAAGCTGGTCTGTGTCTCAGTTATTTAATAAAACATCTTTGTTATCATGCAGCCATTGTGTTATGCCAATTGAACTATTGTTTTACCTCAGAATTCAGTGGTTTCTTTGTTGAGGCTTTAAGGTTTGAGAATTATTGAGGATGCTGCTGAATTATTCTCATTCTGCTTCTACGATAGTCCAAATTGTACATCCATCAACAAATTCAGAAGGCTGTGTGACTGTGTGATTCCATCTATTGTGTGCTCTGGGCTGATTGATCTCTTTCTGTTACATCAGATAGCTATGTACCTCCAGACCTTTGTTTGAAGGGCAGTGAGATAGTAGGACGAACCTGTGTTAGCCAGAGCATCCATGTAACTTTCTCTGTTATGTTCAGGCAGGGTTCAGTTTCAGGAAATTGTGGATGTTCACTGGGCCCGGCTTTCTGATGAGTATTGCATTCCTGGACCCAGGAAACATTGAGTCCGACCTTCAGTCTGGGGCAGCAGCAAGCTTTAAGGTGAGTCCAATGTCCTCAGGTTTAGACAGAACAAAGAACAAGAACAAAGAAAATTTACAGCCCTCCAAGCCTGAGCCGATCCAAATGTACTGTCTAAACCTATCGCCCAGTTCCTAACCATCTGTATCCCTCTGCTCCCCACCTACTCCTGCATCTGTCCAGATGCACCTGAAATGAATCTACCGTACCTGCCTCTATCACCTCTGCTGGCAACGCGTTCCAAACGCCCACCACCCTCTGTGTGAAGTACTTGCCGCGTGTATCCGCCTTAAACTTTCCACCTCTCACCTTGAAAGTGTGACCTCTCGTTATTGAATCCCTCACCCTGGGACAAAGCTTGTCTTTATCTACCCTGTCTATACCTTTCATCATTTTGTAGACTGGTGTTTATTAACCTCAGTAACAATCTCTGAGCCTCAGTGTCTTCATTCCTCACAGCTGCTCTGGGTCCTCCTCTTATCCACGTTCCTTGGCTTACTCCTGCAGAGACTTGCAGCTCGGCTCGGGGTGGTGACTGGACTGCACCTTGCTGAAGTCTGTCACATTTACTATCCCAAGGTAAGATCACAGATTCAGCAGGATACAAATCTCTGGGTAACAGAAGAGGCCCTGTCATCTCATCGTCTTTGTGGGATCTTGCTGTGCAGAAATTTGCTGTCATCCTTCCTACACAACAACAGTTTGAACTGGCTGAGAGGTGGAACATTGAAGCTGAACAAAACAATGATGAAAATATAAGTTCATTCTCTCAAATTCCTACCACATCCCCTCCAACAATCCCCTTTCTCCAATCCTACTCTCCCCATTCCCCTTTCCTGATGTTTCTCTTCCCAACCCCATTCTCCCATTTCCCTCTCTTCAATCTTTCCTCCATTCCTTTCCCTAATCCCTGTTTAACAATCTCTTGGAGACACTCTGCTGGTGGGACCTCCTGGATCCCAGCCGCCCCCATTGTTGAACTACCTCAGCATTCCAGTGGACATGTGACCTCTCACTGGTCCTCACTTACATCCAATATCAGCTGCTTCTTCAGCAATTATAACCCTCCTCCGTCTTAGGCCAGGCTTTCCTGATGGATGTTGGAGCCTCAGGATCAGGGTCAAATGGAGAAGCTCTGTGATATGTGGGAATCACCCAGCCATGGTTCTTGCTGAATTAGACACTTATGAGCCAAAGGGAAGGGCTCACCATCCAATTTACAATGGAAGCAGAGCTCTGAAATATAGTGAACCAATAGTCTAGCAGCGAAGTTGTTGATGCTGTTATCTATGGGCCAGAGAGAGACAGAGAGAGAGAGAGAGAGAGAGAACTGCTGGAGATGGAGGCCATCTCTCTCTCTCTCTCTCTCTCACACACACCTTTACAATGAGAATTTTTCATGAAAACTGGGAAGTGTCCAGGGGGCAGGATAGTGGCAGGAAACCGGTACCACTGGGAGGTTTCACACTGGCTGACCCTCCTCACATGCTCCACCATTGGCCCCAGCAATCCTGCCTTTAGTGCTATTAAAATGTTACATTCCCCCATCTCTGAGGAAAGGTCCATACCCACAGGTTCAAGACTTGCCTGGTGGATTGACCTATGCCACCCCTCCTCCTACCCTGTCCCCCGAGAGGCACTAAGGACCATTTGTAATTGTCGCCTTGGTGACCAACTGGATCCTGGGGACCCAATCCAGCTCCTGCTGTTCCCCAGGAGCTGAGTGACAGAGCGTACCTGTATTCCTGTCTTTCAGCATCCTCGCCGTATCCTGTGGGTTATGATTGAGATTGCTATCATCGGGTCTGACATGCAGGAGGTCATTGGCACAGCAATTGCCATCAATCTACTGTCCAATCAAAGGTGAGATGCACAAAGTTTCTCCAGTAATCACAAAACCAAACAACACCCATTCTCAGATTGGAGACGAGTTGAAAATGATGTTCCCTAGGGATCAGGGTTGAGATCCTTGCTTTTTCTACGTTATCTAAAAGATTTGGAAATGAGTATTAAGGGCAAAATCTCTAAATTTGCAGAAGATACTAAGCTAGGGAGAATGGGGAATTGTGAGGATGGTGCTGAGTGATTTCACAGGGACATTAACAAGTTGGCCAAGAACCTGGCAGATGAATTTCAATGCAGGGAAATGGGAGGGAATGTATTGAGGTCGAAGGATCATGGAGAGACAATATAGGTGCAATGGTACAATTCTGGGGGAATGCAGGGACAGAGGGACTCAAGGTTCATGTACACAAGTCTCTGAAGGTGGCTGGGCAAGGTGGAACAGTTACTAAGAAAGCTTATAGGATCCTTGGGTTTATAAATAGTGGCAAAGAGTCTAGAAGCAACAAAGTGATGCTCCACCTCTACACGTCATTGGTCAGGTCACATTTGGAGCATCGTGTTCAGTTCTGGGCACCTTATTTAAGGAAGGATATTAAAGCCCTTCACTTATTAGTAGGTTGCCCTGTTAGAGGAAGGATATTATTAAGCTGGAGAGGGGTCTTGCCTGTCCCTCCTGATGCTGCCTGCCTTGCTGTGTTCCCCCAGCCTCCTGCCTGTCCCTCCTGATGCTGCCTGCCTTGCTGTGTTCCCCCAGCCTCCTGCCTGTCCCTCCTGATGCTGCCTGCCTTGCTGTGTTCCCCCAGCCTCCTGCCTCTCCCTCCTGATGCTGCCTGCCTTGCTGTGTTCCCCCAGCCTCCTGCCTGTCCCTCCTGACGCTGCCTGCCTTGCTGTGTTCCTCCAGCCTCCTGTCTGTCCCTCCTGATGCTGCCTGCCTTGCTGTGTTCCCCCAGCCTCCTGCCTGTCCCCCCTGGTGCTGCCTGCCTTGCTGTGTTCCCCCAGCCTCCTGTCTGTCCCTCCTGATGCTGCCTGCCTTGCTGTGTTCCCCCAGCCTCCTGCCTGTCCCTCCTGACGCTGCCTGCCTTGCTGTGTTCCTCCAGCCTCCTGCCTGTCCCTCCTGATGCTGCCTGCCTTGCCATGTTCCCCCAGCCTCCTGCCTGTCTATTTTGGATTTCAGCATTTGTAGTTTTTGTCTCTAATAAAATGATCTCAGGAATGAAGGATTTTAGATACAGGGAAAGATCAGAGAGATTGGGCTTATTCCCCTTGGAACAGAGAAGGTTAAGAGGTGACCTCACTGAGGTGTTCAAAATGATGAACCGTATTGACAGGGTAAAGAGGGATATTCTGGTTCCACTGGTTGGTATGTCAGTAACGAGGGGTCATAACCTCAAGATTGTCAGCAAGACAGCTATGAGTGAGATGGGAAGAACCTCCTTTACTCAGAGATTGCTTAGGATTTGGAACGTGCTGCCTGGGAGAGGGAGGGAGACAGATTCCATAGGAGGTTTCAAAAAAGAGCTGGGAATGTGTTTGAAAGGAATGAGGTTCGAGGGTTATGGGATAGCGCTGGAGAGTGGGACTGGCTGGGTAGCTCTTTCAGGAGCCAGAATGCACTGAATGGCCTCCGTTTGTACTGTAACATTCTATGATTCTATTTTGTGATAGTCGTATCAAGATGTATTATATGCAAATCATTGAAGGGAATTATTTTTAAGTTCTGAGAGACAAGCATCACTGACTGGGCCCAGCATTTATTCCCCATCCCTAGTTGCCCCTTGAGAAGGTGGGGGTGAGCTGCCTTCTTGACCCGCTGCAGTCCATGTGCTGTGGGTAGACCCACAATGCCCTTAGGGAGGGAATTCCAGGATTCTGACCCAGTGACACTGAAGGAACAGCGATATATTTCCAAGTCAGGATGGTGAGGGGCTTGGAGGGGAACTTGCAGGGGGTGGTGTTCCCATGGATCTGCTGCCCTTGTTCTTCCAGGTGGAAGTGGTTGTGGGTTTGGCAGGTGCTGCCTGAGGATCTTTGGTGGGTTTCTGCCCTGAATTTTGTAGGTGGCACACACTGCTGCCAGTGAGTGTGGGTGGTGGAGGGAGTGGGGACTGAGTCTCTTGGCTGACTGTTGGACTGTGCCAGGTTGTAACCCCATGGACCAGCTCCCAGGAAAATCAGGTCCGCCATGTGTTTTATTCAAGCAGTGTCTGAGTCTGTACAGATACGGTCTGTCCAACCAGCTTGTTCCAGACATTTCCTTACCTTTGAATTTGCTGGTGGTCACTGAAGATGATTATTTCATGATTATTTCAGGATCCCTATTTGGGGAGGAGTCATTATAACCATAGTGGACACCTTCATATTCCTGTTCCTTGACAAATATGGTAAGTTGAATGTCACTCTCTACAACAGTTTGGTTTTGACCTTTTCCCTCTTCATTGTACGGTGACTCAGTGGTTAACACTGCTGCCTCACAGCGTAAGGAATGTGGGTTCAATTCCACCTGCAGGCAATTTGCTGTCTGGAGTTTTCACATTCTCCCCGTGTCTGCGTGGGCTTCTTCCGGGTGCTCTGGTTTCCTCCCACAATCTAAAGATGTGTAGATCAGGGTGGATTGGTCATGCTCTTGTGCCCAGGGATGTGCAGACTTGGTGGACCCGTTGTGGGAAATGCAGGGTTACGTGGAATAAGGTTTGGTGGGATGGGCTGCGTCTGGGTGGGATGGTCTTCAAAGAGTCAGTGTGGATTTAAAGGGCTGAATGGCCTGATGCTGCACTGTAGGGATTCTCTGATCTTTGTTTCTGTGGGGTGGACTCTCCTGAGGATTTTTAGCTCCCTTTAGAAGTCTACAGTTTTGCTCCCTGTACCTGAGGAAGAACATAACTACTTTTGGGAAGGAAGGAAGCTGCAAGAAAAGGATTATTCGTTCAATGTCTGTGATAAGAATGTGGTCCCAATGGGGAGATACTGAGAGCAAAATGGCTGCTATTCTTCGGAATATAGCATTTGCAATGAAATGGATAATAGTCCTAATAAAGGACTTGAGAGGGAGGATTCTGAGAGGAAATATCCCTGGATTGAGATGAACAGGAATTTCTTTACCCACTGGATAGTGAATCTTTGGAACGCTCTGTTGCAGAGGCATGTGGAAGTAGGGTTGGGGTGTCGGTTAAAGGCAGGGAGCGATGGGTTTTCACACTCTCAGAGCCTTGAGTGATTGGGCAGGCAGCTGGGACACTCGTCAAAATCAGCCACAATCAGCCCTAACATTTCCCAAACCTTCACCAGCTCACGTACCTGTCCTGGCACTGGACATCACTCCCAGGCAGTGTCTGTTGGAGCCAGGTACAGTCAGAAATAGGGTGCAGGCAGGGTGCGTGGTACAGGGGAGGTGGGGGGGGGTCGGATGGACTCCAGAAGTATTAATCTATCCGATCAGATGTGCTATTATGCACATTGAAGCAAATGGGACATGAATCTGGTCCTCCTGACTAAGCGGCATGGACACTACCGCCCCTTGGTGATGGATGATTTTCTGATTGCAGGTCTCCGGAAGTTGGAAGCTTTTTTTGCTTTCCTGATTGCGATTATGGCACTAACATTTGGATATGAGGTAAAGATCGATACAAGATTGCTTCCCACGAGGGGGTGCTCCTGTAGGCAGCCTTCTCGTGCACACATTTCAAACCATAACCTGAGGCTGTCCATGGGTGCCCCAGACCCCAAATGGACTCAGTTTCTCAATGGGAGTTAGGGATGGGTTTTACATCGGAGACAGCAGTACCCACAGCTTGGAACAGACTAAATAAGAGTTTAAATGCAGTTCCAGGAGATGGAATGTGTTGGGAGGTGACAGAGGTACTGGCCCTAATGGTGTTGTTGCTGGATAAGTAATACAGAGACCCAGTAGGTGTTACAGGATCCAGGGGTCATGTGTCGATATGGAAAATAATGCAATTTGCATTTAATAAAAATCTGGAATTAGGAGTCTAAGGATTACCATGAAACTGCTGTCCATTGTCAGAAAAACCCATTTGGTTCACTAATGTCCTTCAGGGAAGGAAATCTGCTGTCCTTATCTGTTCTGACCTACATGTGATTCCAAATCTACAGGTAGGGATTGATTCTTAACTGCTCTCTGAAATGGCCAAGTGAAACATTCAGTCGTATAAATTGCTACAAAGTCTCAACAAAGGAAAGAAACTGGACAGACCACCAGGCATTTACCGAAGCACAGGAAACAATAATGGCAGAAACAGCTCGATCAACCATGCAATGTCAAGGCATCAGTGTTCCCCACCAAGAGTGACTCAGCAGCAACATTACTGATCGAACTGGTCAGGTCCTTAAAGGGCATCGCTGCTGGACTGGGTCTGGGACAGGTGGGGAGGGAACCAACAAGAGGGAGAAACAGACTTGACCTCATCCTCACCAATCTGCCGGCTGTAGATATATCTGTCCCTGACAGTATTGGTAAGAGTGACCACCGCACAGTCCTTGTGGAGACAAAGTCCCACCTTCACATTGAGAATCCCCTCCATTGGGTTGTGTGACACTATCGCCGTGCTCAATGGGACAGACTTCAAACTGATCGAGCACCTCCAGACTGGGCATCAATGAGGTGCTGGGGGTCACCAACAGCAGCAGCTCCCTCTACACGACAGCACAATCTGTAAGCTCATGGCCCGGCATATCCCCCACTCAACCATTCCCATCAAGTGTATCCCCCACTCAACCATTCCCATCAAGTGTATCCCCCACTCAACCATTCCCATCAAGTGTATCCCCCACTCAACCATTCCCATCAAGTGTATCCCCCACTCAACCATTCCCATCAAGTGTATCCCCCACTCAACCATTCCCATATTCATTACCATCAAGCCAGGGGTATTGACCCTGGGTCAATGGACAGTGCAGGAGGGCACACCAGGAGCAGCACCAGGTATACCTGAAGGTGAGGTGTCAACTTGGTGAAATCACCAAAAAGGACTACTTCCACACCAACAGCATAAGCAGCAAGTGATGGACAGAGCTAAGGGATCCCATAACTAACAGATCCACTCTGCAGTCCTGCCACATCCAGTCTTGAATGGTGACGTCCAGTCAAACAATTCACTGGTGAACAAGGCTGCGCATATATCCCCATCCTATCAATGCATTAGACTTATTATCAAGGCGTTGGATATAAGAGCAGGAAGATTATGATAGAGCTGTTAGTAACATTCATTAGTCAGCTGAGGTCATGTGTGCAATTGTAGTCACTACACTATAGGAAGGATCTGTTTATATGAGAGAGGGTTGGAGAGGGGATTCACCAGGATGTTGCCTGGGCTGAAGTGATTCAGCAATGAAGAGATACAAGATTGGCTTGGATTATTTTCTTTAGGGCAAAGTGTTTGAAGAATGGGGTAAGAGATGTGCTGAACCTTCTTCAGGCAATATCTGGGTTCCACTATTTGAAAAAATGCTGGGAAAAGATTTGAGAAGATAATTGGACCAGTTTACATGGGATTTCTGGGGTGGGGGCTTGGAGAGACAGAGATGAGTTAGTGATAATCTGAAGTCTATCCTTGTTGACAGACAGATGATAAAGACCTGTTCGGTGTGGTATACCCTAACATGTATTGACCATTTCTCTCCCTGTGTTTTCAGTATGTGGTGGTTAAACCTGATCAGGGGGAAGTAGTGAAGGGTCTATTCTATCCGTACTGTGCCGGATGTGGCAGAACTGAACTCCTTCAGGCTGTGGGGATCGTTGGGGCAATCATCATGCCCCATAATATCTACCTCCACTCAGCTCTCGTCAAGGTATGTAACTGTATTAGAGAGATTGAGTGGGACAGCGATGCCCACTGCTCTTACCTGATCACATCACCCCTCATTTTACACAGCTACTGTAAAGTACTCAACACCTGTGTCATGACAATGGATCAGAACGGCAAGGTGCTATAGATGATGTTGAACTTTTAATTTCAAAAAAGGAATGCTCCTGACGAAAAAGGAGTCTGTGGATGGAAGTTGGGTGCTGTCTGGTGACGTTCCATGGGACCCATGGAATGTCAGGGAATCTTCAAAAAAAGGATAGCGCAGGAAAAGACAATGAGGGGGAGGGCTGACTACCTGTTCCCTCTCAGCAGAAAGCTCTCTACTACAAACATTTTTAGTATTTTGAATTTCATGGAATATACAGCAGAGGTTAGGAACTGACAGTGGCCCTGGTGTGTTAGCAGGAGTGGGTGTGTTAGTGAAGGAGAGTGTGCTAGTGAATTGATGTTTATGGGTCCTAGCTTGGATCCAAGTGTTAGTGTGCTCTGAAGGTCAGAGCTGAAGAACTATCCCTTGTCACCACTGCAGTGTCGGGAAAAGGATTGTTTTGCTCTGTTGTGCTAAAAGCCACCTAGCCAGCAAGCTAGTCAGAATCTGGGTGCTGCCAACAAACCATGACCAAAGGATTCCAACTCACCTGAAAAAGCAAGAATCCTGAAATCAACCGTTTAAACTAGTTTGGCAGGGGGGTGGAATCAGAGCCTTATATCTGAGAGGGGGGCAGTTGCAGACAGGACAGTGACAGGATATATTGAATCTATCGGGAAGGTTTCTCATGTGATGAAACAAACAGTGTGTCTGCTTTAACGCAAGGAGGGTCAGAAATAAGAGTGACAAACTTAGAGCCTGGATCAGTACTTGGGGCTATGATTGTTGTGGCCATAATGGAGACGTGGGTTTCACAGGGGCAGGGATGGTTGCTCGATGTTCCAGAGTTTAGAACATTTAAAAAGAACAGGGAGGGTGGAAAAGGAGGAGGGGGTGTAGCATTGCTAATCAGAGGGTGCATCACAGCTACAGAAACAAAGGTTATTGAGGAAGGTTTGTCTACTGAGTCAGTATGGGTGGGAGTTAGGAACAGCAAGGGAACAGCCACCTCATTGGGGTCTTCTACAGACCCCCTAATAGCAGTAGAGAGGTTGAAGATCTCATAGGCCAGCAGATTTTGGAAAAATGCAGGTGTAGCAGGTTTGTTGTTATGGGTGATTTCAACTTTCCCAATATTGACTGGAACCTCCTTAATGCAGATGGTTTGGATGGAGCCGTTTTTGTCTGGTGTGTTCAGGAGGGTTTCTTTACTCAGTATGTAGACAGGCCGACGAGGGGAGAGGCCATTTTGGATTTGGTGCTCGGCAACAAGCCAGGACAGGTGTCAGATCTCGCAGTGGGAGTGTTAGTGACCACAACTGCCGCACATTTCCCATAGCCTTGGAGAGTGACAGGAGCAGTTACCGAGGGAAGATACTTAACTGGGGAAAAGGAAATTATGACACTATCAGACAGTAGTTGGGAAGTACAGACTGGGAGTAATTGTTCCACAGAAAGGGCACAGCAGAATTGTGGAGACTATTTAAGGAGCAGTTGTTGCAAGTGATGCACGAATTTGTTCCTCTGAGACAGGTAAGAAGGGGTAAGATTAAGGAACCTTGGATGACGAGATCAGAGGAGCTTCTCGTCAAAAGGAAGAAGGCAGCTTACGTAAGGTGGAGGAAGCAAGGATCGAGCACAGCTTTAGAGGATTACAGGCTGACTAGAAAGGAGCTCAGGAATGGACTGAGGAGAGCCAGGAGGGGGCATGAAAAAGGCTTGGCAAGAAGGATTAGGGAGAACCCAAAGGCATTTTACTCATATGTGAGGAATAAGAGAATGATCAGGAGAAGGTAGGGCCAATCAGGAATAGTGGAGGGAACTTGTGTGTGGAGTCTGAGCAGATAGGGGAAGTCCTAAATGAGTTTTTTGCTTCGGTTTTCACTAAGGAAAGGGACCTTGTTGTGAATGAGAACTTTGAGGAGCTGTGACACAGTCTTGAACAGATCGAGATTGAGGAAGATGATGTGCTGGAAATTTTGGCAAACATTAAGATTGATAAGTCCCCAGGGCCAGGTCAGATTTATGTGAGGCTGCTCCAGGAAGCGAGAAAGGAGGTTGCTAAGCCACTGGCGAGGATATTTGCCTCCTCACTCTCCACGGGAGTCGTACCGGAGGATTGGAGGGAGGTGAATGTTGTTCCTCTTTTCAAGAAGAATAGGGAAATCCCTGGCAATTACAGACCAGTCAGTCTCTCATCTGTAGTCAGCAAAGTTATGGAAAGAATTCTGAGGGTTGGGATTTATGACTATTTAGCAAAGCATAGCATGATTAAAGGCAGTCAGTATGGCTTTGTGAGGGGCAGGTCATACCTCACAAATCTTATTGAGTTCTTTGAGGAGGTGACAAGACAGGTGATGAAGGTCGAGCAGTGGATGTGGTGTATATGGACTTCAGCAAGGCATTTGATAAGGTTTCCCATGGTCGGCTCATTCAGAAAGTCCGGAGGTATGGGATACAGGGAGATCTTTTGAGACTTAGAGAGAAGGAGGAAGAGAGGAGACCTGATCGAGGTGTACAAGATAATGAGTGGAATAAATAGAGTCAATAGCCAGAGACTTTTCCCCAGGGCAGGATTGACTGGTACGGGAAGTCATAGTTTGAAGATAGTAGGAGGAAGGTATAAAGGAGATGTCAGAGGAAGGTTCTTTACGCAGAGAGTTGTGAACGTATGGAATGCGTTGCCAGCTGTGGTGGTGGAAGCAGAGTCATTGGGGACATTTAAGCGACTGCTGGACATGCACATGGAGAGCAGTGAGTTGAGGTTAAGTTACTATATTTTACATTAGGATTAAACCTCGGAACAACATCGTGGGCCAAAGGGCCTGTTCTGTGCTGTACTTTTCTATGTTCAACCGTTGTTGTTCTGTGATCTACTCTTTACAGCCAAACCAGACAGACTGATCCTGATCCTGATCCTGATCCTGATCCTGATCCTGATCCTGATCCTGATATCTGATATCTTTTAGCCTGTAGTTTTTAAATTTTTTGTTCATTTTTATTCTTAATCTGTGTATGTGTGTCCACCAAGCCTGTGTCAACGCATGGGTTTACTGAATTAGATTGGGGCAAGACTTTGTGCTCAGTCTCCCCAAGTGATGGATGAGAGGTTTTGATAAGGTGATTTGTTTTGGGATAGTCTCTTGTATTCAGGGTAAATGGGCTGGCGATGTGCTGTGGATACTGCCCGACTACCAACTCAGGTGGGCAAAGTTTGGGAGACGATTTGTAGCTCGGGTGCTCGTTGTTGTGGTTCTGTTTGCCGAGCTGGGAATTTGTGTTGCAAACGTTTCGTCCCCTGTCTAGGGGACATCCTCAGTGCTTGGGAGCCTCCTGTGAAGCGCTTCTGTGCTGTTTCCTCCGGCATTTATAGTGGCCTGTCTCTGCCGCTTCCGGTTGTCAGTTCCAGCTGTCCGCTGTAGTGGTCGGTATATTGGGTCCAGGTCGATGTGTTTGTTGATAGAGTCTGTGGATGAGTGCCATGCCTCTGTTTGGCTTGTCCTATAATAGTAGGACAGGTGGAGTAGTTACTGTGGGACCAGGGAGCCCAGACAGACACCTTCTGAGCTCGAGCTCAGTGCAAACTTCTCTCTCCCCTGAAAACAAAAGCGGGCACTCTGACTGGAAACAGAGTTTGTGGAACAGTTGGTCAGTGCTGAGGCCTGCAGCCCAAGGCTGGAAAAGATCCAATTTCCTCCATCCACATTGGGAGGAGGGGCCCCAAATGGTAGGATTTTTCCTCAGGGCCAGGGGTGGGGTGGGTTGTTGGGGAAATGTCTTATGGGATGGAGTTAGCACCCTGCCAAAAACCCCCCCCCCCACCCCACCTTGCCCCCCCAACTCTGGAAGCAGAGTTCAGGCTGTCTTGGGGCAGCCGGTTAGAAAGCTAACCTCAGTCCTTTTACATCCCAATTCAGTGTAAGATCTTTGACCATCTTGGCCTCTCAAAACTCTCGATTGTGAAAACCATATCTAAGTTTTTTTAAAATCGTAATTGCTTCATTACATAATCCCTAAACAGACATCATTAGCTTAGCAATATGTGTAAGCCAATGGAATGAGTCTGCTCCAGGATGGTGAGGTTGGTTGACCTTGTCCTGCCAAGAGATACTGAGGAAACATCTGAGACAGTGATGGCACTGAAATGGGGTCACATCAACCCATTGGAAGCTTGGACTGTAGTTAAAAATCACCCCACACCAGGTTATAGTCCAACAGGTTTAATTAGAAGCACTAGCTTTCGGAGCGACGCTCCTTCATCAGGTGATAGTCAGGTGAAAGCTAGTGCTTCCAGTTAAACCTGTTGGACTATAACCTGGTGTGGGGTGATTTTTAACTTTATACTCCCTAGTCCAACACCAGCATCTCCAAATCATGGACTGTAATTGGAATGGTTTCAGTAAACACTGCAGCTTTGCAAAAATTAGGCCATGAAGAATAATTATGTTGTAGTGTTGAAGGTCATGTTAAATAGTTAAACAGGACATTCCTTTCTGTGATGTATTTGTTGTCTGCTAAAATTTAATGTTTAGTTGCTACCGTAAAAGTCTTAGAATTTGAATCTAGATTATAGTGGTGCTGGAAAAGCGCAGCCTCATTCCTGATGAAGGGCTTTTGCCCGAAACGTCGATTTTCCTGCTCCTCGGATGCTGTCTGACCTGCTGTGCTTTTCCAGCACCACTCCAATCTGATCTCCAGCATCTGCAGTCCTCACTTTTGCCTCTTAGAATTTGAAGTCTTGGCATGTGAACAACTGGAAATTCAGACCTCTTGTTTAAAGTCAATGGGGATCTTTGGAGATCATAACAGAGAGAGAGCAGCATTCCTGCTCCTGCTCTCTGTCCAATAACCAGAATGTTTCTGCAATCACAGTTGTGATGCCCAACCAAGTCAAAGAGCCAATAAACATTCAATGCATGGACTCAAGACGTTGAAATTTGTAGGCAACACCATCAATACAGAGCAAGGAGTCAACAGAGATATTGACTGATATTAATCAACACCTGTATTGTTTCACCCTTTGGCCCAGAGCAGACAAGTTGACCGGAGCAGACCATCAGAGTTGAAGGAGGCGAATATGTATTACCTGATCGAGTGCTCCATTGCCCTGTTTATATCGCTGCTCATCAATATATTTGTTATTGCTGTGTTTGGAGCTGCCTTCTACCAGAAGACCAATATGGATGTGGTGAGTGACCAGCAGAACATTACATTCCAGACCAACCCAGGACCAGACTACTTTGGACCTGGTGATGTATAATGAGGCGGGGTTGATAACTGATCTTGATAATCATGAGTTATAGATATGGTTCTCTTCAATAATTAATGACAAGTAAGAGGACCCTTGAGAAATTGTAACATGACAGAATTTCACATTCCATTTGAGAGTGAGAAACATGTGTCTGAAACTTGTGCCTTACAATTAAACAAAGGCAATTACGAAGGTATGAAATCTGTGTGCGCTGTAAAGGACTCCGAAAATAGATTCCTAGGTAAGATAATATGATCCATGTGTGACAAAGTAAGAAAGTTAAGGATGGACTCAATCTTGAAAGATGCACTTTGTTGTGAAGATTAGTAGAAGCCAGAAGATTAGATTTAAACACCAGCAATGTATGACTAAACTAAACTGGAGAGAATTGAATTATGAGATGAGCAAAGCAAGAAATATAAAAAGAGACAGTGTACAGAAAGGAGGAGAGCAGCTAAAGCAAATGTCCGCTATATTTATGTGTGGGAAATCATTTCTCACAAATATGATAGTTTTTTGAAAAAGTAACAAAGAGGATCGATGAGGGCAGCACGGTAGATGTGATCGATATGGACTTCAGTAAGGCGTTCAATAAAGTTCCCCATGGGAGACTGATTAGCAAGGTTAGATCATACAGAATACAGGGAGAACTAGTCATTTGGATACAGAACTGGCTCAAAGGTAGAAGACAGAGGGTGGTGGTGGAGGGTTGCTTCCACTGCTTTTTGTCATTTATGTAAATGATTTGGATGCGAGCATAAGAGGTATAGTTAGTAAGTTTTCAGATGACACCAAAATTGGAGGTGTAGTGGACAGCGAACAAAGTTACATCAGAGTTCAATGTATTTTGACCAGATGGGCCAATGGGCTGAGGAGTGGCAGATGGAGTTTAATTCAGATAAATGTGAGGTGCTGCATTATGGAAAGGCAAATAAGGGCAGGACTTATACACTTAATGGTAAGGTCCTAGGGAGTGTTGCTGAACAAAGAGACCTTGGAGTGATTCCTTGAATTCATGATTCCTTGAAAGTGGAGTCGCAGGTAAATAGGATAGTGAAGAAGGCATTTGGTATGCTTTCCTTTATTGGTCAGAGCATTGAGTACAGGGGTTGGGAGGTCATGTTGTGGCTGTACAGGACATTGGTCGGGCCACTGTTGGAATATTGCGTGCAATTCTGGTCTCCTTCCTATTGAAAGGGTTCAGAAAGGATTTAAAAGGATGTTGCCAGAGTTGGAGGATTTGAGCTACAGGGAGAGGTTATTTTCCCTGGAGTGTCGGAGGCTGAGAGGTGACCTTATAGAGGTTTACAAAATCATGAGGGGCATGGATAAGATAAATAGGCAAGTTATTTTCCCCAGGGTGGGGGAGTCCAAAACTAGAAAGCAGAGGGTTAAGGTGAGGGGGGAAAGATATAAAAGAGACCTAAGGGGCAACTTTTTCACACAGAGGGTGATACGTGTATGGAATGAGCTGCCAGAGGATGTGGTACAATTGCAACATTTAAAAGGCATCTGATGGGTATATAAATAGGAAGGGTTTGGAGGGATATGGGCCGGGTGTGGCGAATGGAACTCGATTAGTTTAGGATATCTGATCGGTATGGACGGGTTGGACCAAGTGTCTGTTTCCATGCTGTACATCTCTATGAGTCTATGGCTGCATTTAGAGCATGAGGCTGGAGAATTATTAACAGAAATCAATTAATGACAGAGAAATTGAGCAAATATTTTGTATCTCTCTTCATTGATTGATTGATTTATTGTCATGTGTACTGAAGTACAGTGAAAGGCTTTGTTTACGAGACATACAGATAGATTGTAGTAAGCAAGGATGTACAAATCAAACAGACTTAGACAGAGACACACAGGTTACATGCAAAGGGCATGCACTCGGTGAGATCAGCGTTAGCGAGATCAGCATTATTTGAGGTTAGAGTCCGTTCATCCATCTAATAACAGTGAGGAAGAAGCTGTTCCTGAACCTGCTGCTGCGTGTGTTTAAGCTGCTGTACCTCCTATAACCTCACAGAGGAGGTTATAGGAGAGCATTCCCGGGGTGGGAGGGGTCCTGGATGATCTGGGCAGCCTTTCTCCAGCAGGGAGCCGTGTAAATGGAGTCCGTGGATGGGAGGTTGGATTCCGTGATGGTCTGGGCTGTGCACACCACCTTCTGTAGTTTCTGACAGTCCTGAGCAGAGCAGTTACTGTACCAGGCCGTTATACACCCGGACAGTGGGGTGCTCTCAATGATGCACCAGTAGAAGTTAGTGAGGGTCCTTGTGGACATGCTGAATATTCTGGGACGCCTGAGGAAGAAGAGGCGTCGTTGTGCCTTCTTGACCATCACATCTACATGGGACATCCAGGACAGTTTGTCATGTCAATCTCTCAAACTCCCTCCTTAACACCATGTGGACATCCCTAGACCAAATAGACTAGAGTGGTCCAAAGAAGGCCGCTCACCATCGCTGCCTCAAGGGTAGTTCAGGAAGGGCAATAGACTTTGACCCAGACAATGGAGCCCACAGTCCCTGAATGAATAAAAAAAGTTTGATTTTTTTCCAGAATCGGCAGAATTTTGGCTGGCTACAGCCAAGGCCTACATCTCTGTAGTTACTCCCTTTAACACTCTGGGTTTCAGGCCATAATGTCCAAGGGACTTAACATCTTTTTAATTCCATTACTTCATCTTGTATTTTTTTGTTTCTTTCTCTCTTTGATGTTCGAATATTCTGGGAAAATATTCCATACCGTCCACCATGAGAGTCAAGTTCCTCGGAGTGACGATAAGTGACAGCCTGTCCTGGAATTCTCATGGAGATGCCAACCACATGGAAATATCACAAAAGTCTTACAGTACAGAAGGAGGCCATTCTGCCAATTGTGCCTGTACTGGTTTGTTAAATGAGCATCATTACTTAGTGCCAGTCTCCTCAGTTTATTCTGAGTAATTGTCCAATATCTTCTTCAATGCATCAGTTGGTTCAGGTTCCACTACCTTCCGCCATTACCATTCTTTCAGTGAACAGACTTTGTGGAATCAAGAATGAGTTACTCGCTGGAGGAGGCTTCACCTTTGACCTGTTCTTGTAGCCACCGTATTCATTCAGCGAGTCGAGTTCAGTTTCTGGTCAGTTGTGACCCTCCAATATTGATCGTGGAGGATTCATTCTATTGAATGTCAAGGGATGATCGATTCACTTTTATTAGAGGTGGTCATTGCCTGGCAGGTCAAATTTTACTTGCCACTAGTCAGTCTCAGCCAAGATATTGTCCAGGTCTTGTTGGGCCATCAAGGAGCCCTAGCAAAACTGGAATCAATGGTTATCGGGGCAAACTCTCTGATGGTTAGAGTCATACCTGGCACATAGTCATAGAGTCATAGAGATGTACAGCATGGAATAGGAAGATGTTTGTGGTTGTTGGAGGGTCAGTCATCTCAGCTCCAGGACATCTCTGCAGGAGTCCCTCAGGGGAGTGTCCTAGACCCAACCATCTTCAGCTGCTTCATCAGGGGACAGTACAGTGGCTCAGTGGTTAGCACTGCTGCCTCACAGCACCAGGGACCCAGGTTTGATTCCAGCCTCAGGTGACTGACTGTGTGGAGTTTGTACATTCTCCCTGTGTCTGCGTGGATTTTCTCCGGGTGCTCTGGTTTCCTCCCACAGTCCAAAAATGTGCAGGTTAGGTGAATTGGCCATGCTAAATTGTCCACAGTGTTCAGGGATGTGTAGGTTAGGTGCATTAGTCAGGGGTAATGTAGGGTAATGGGTCTGGGTGGGATACTCTTCGGAAGGGCAGTGTGGACTTGTTGGGCCGAAGGGCCTGTTTCCTGGTTGGAATTCTAATTCTAATGCTAATCACTGACCTTCCCTCATCCTGAGGTCAGAAGTCGGGGTATTGTTCAAATGCAGCACATTCCAGATTCCCACCAACTGCCGAGTGAAAATGTTTCTTTCCCAAATCCTCTTGAATCTCCTGCCACTGACCTTAAAACTGTGCCTTCTCATGATTGTCCCCTCAACTACGGGGAACAGCTGCTCCCTATTCACCCTGTCCATACTCCTCATAATCATACCCACCTCAATCATCTCCCCCTCAGTCTTCTCTGCTCCAAAGAAAACAATCCAATCCTAACTAATCTCTCCTTATAACTCAATTTCTCCATTCGAGGCAACATCCTGGTGAACCTCCTTTGATATTGAATAGAATCCCTACAGTGTGGAAACAGGCCCTTCGGCCCTACAAGTCCACACTGACTCTCCAAAGAGGAACCCACCCAGACCCATTCCCCCGCCCTATTCCACGACATTTTCCCCAGAATAATGCTCCTAACCTACATATCCCTGAACACGATGGGCAATTTAACATGGGCAATCCACCCTAACCTGTACATCTTTGGACTGTGGGAGGAAACCCACACAGACACGGGGGAGAATGTGCAAACTCCACACAGGCAGTCGCCCGAGGTGGGAATCGAACCTGGGACCCTGGAGCTGGGAAGCAGCAGTGCTAACCACTGAGCCGCCGTGCCACCCCAGTATCCCCCTCCAGTGTTATCACTTCCTTCCTGTAGGGAGGTGACCAGCACTGCACACAGTACTCCAGCTGTGGTCTGACTAATTCTCTGTGCATCTCCAACATCACCTCTTTGCTCTTAAACTCAGTGCCATGACTGATGAAAACAAGTGTCCCATATGCCTTATGTCCCATTCATGTGCTCTGCCAACTTCAGGATCTGTGAAGAGTTACTCCAAGATCCCTCTATTCCTCTAAGTGTCCTGCCATTTGTTAAATATTCTCTCATGTTGTTTCTGCTTCAAAAGTACACCACCTCACACTTATCAGGGTTAAGTACCAGTTACCATTGGTCTGACCATCTGACCAACCCATCCATTGTCCTGCTTTTTCTGTACAGGACATACCTGGGCAATTTTCCACATTGTCGGGTAGATGCCAGTGTTGTAACTGGACTGGAACAGCTTGGCTCGGGGAGAGGCAAGTTCAGGAGCACAAGTCTTCAGTCCTATTGCTGGAGTGTTGTCAGGGCCCATAGCCTTTACAGTATCCAGTGTCTCCAGCTGTTTCTTGATATCACGTGGAGTGAATCGAATTGGCTGGAGACTGGTATCGGTGACACTGGGGACCACTGGAGGAGGCTGAGATGGATCACCCACTCGGCACGTCTGGCTGAAGGTTGGTGGGAAAGCTTCAGCCTTAACCTTTACCCCGATGTGCTGGGCCCCTCCATCATTGAGGGGGGGGGAGATTTGTGGAGCCTCCTCCTCCAGTGAGTTGTTTAACTGGCCACCCCATTCACCACTGAGTGTGGCAGGACTGCGAGGATTCGAGCTGATAGATTGGTTGGCTCTGTCACTTCTTGTTTATAGTATTTGGAATGCTAGCAGTACTGTGATGTACCTCCATCAGGTTGACACCTCATTTTTAGGTACAAACAGAACACCTCCATTCAAAAAGGAGGCAGGGAGCTCTGTGTTAGTCAGCGTAACAGCTTTCTGAGGGAGAATGCTTAACTTCCTTGTTAAGGAGATATTAATAAAATCATAAAATAAGCAACATCCGTACAGCTTTGTGAGAGGACAGTCCTGCAGAAAATGTGTTTAAATTCTTTGAGAATGTCAAGCTGGGTGGGTAAAGGAAAAACAACAGATACAGTGTTTCTAAATAAGAACCAAAAAAACTGCACATGCTGTAAATCAGAAACAAAAACAGAAATTGCTGGAAAAGTTCAGCAGGTCAGGCTGCATCTGTGGAGAGAAATCAGAGTTAACATATGGGTCCGGTGACCGTTCCTCACCTTGTCTGGACTTGTCCTACCTGCCTATCTCCTTTTCCACCTATCCACTCCACCCTCTCCTCCCTGACCTATCACCTTCATCCCCTCCCCCACTCACCCATTGTACTCTATGCTACTCTCTCCCCACCCCCACCCTCCTCTAGCTTATCTCTCCACGCTGCAGGCTCACTGCCTTTATTCCTGATGAAGGGCTTTTGCCCGAAACGTCGATTTCGAAGCTATTTGGACGCTGCCTGAACTGCTGTGCTCTTCCAGCACCACTAATCCAGAATCTGGTTTCCAGCATCTGCAGTCATTGTTTTTACCACCGGACTCAAAATGTTAATTTGGATTTCTCTTCAGAGATATAGTGTTTCAATTATTCAAAATCTTTTGGACAGTTGAAAGGCAATCCACCTGTAGTCAGAAGCAAGTATAGTCCGTCCTAGAAAATGGAAATTGCTTGGTATAGTTAAGGAATTAAGTGACCTCAGTGAAACATCTCTGTTTTATGAAACTTCCACAGCAGAAGTATTTGGCAAGGACTCTGCAGGTTATTAAAAGTCTGGGAAAGTCTAATTTATAAATTGCCTCTGAGTGGTTAATGGAAAAAGTCTTGCAGTTTATGGAATTGCAAATGAGAAGTAATTTTGCCAATACTAAAAATTTGATAAAGAAGGAATTTATTTTTATGTCCTGTGTGTAATCTTTCACTTTATACATTAATGATCTAGATGAAGGAACTGGGGGCATTCTGGCTACATTTGCTGACAATACAAAGACAGGTAGAGGGACAGGTAGCATTGAGGAGGCTGCAGAAGGGTTTGGACAGGTTCGGAGAGTGGGGAAAGAAGTGGCAGATGGAGTACAATGGGGGAAAGTGTGATGTCATGCACTTTGGCAGGAAGAATAGAGACATGGGCTTCTTTCTAGATGGGGAGAAAATTCAGAAATCTGAAATACAAAGAGACTTGGGAGTTTAGTCCAGGATTCTCTCAAGGTAAACTTGCAGGTTGAGTCAATAGTTAGGAAGATAAACGCAATCTTGGTACTTATTTCGAGAGGACTAGAATATAAAAGCAGGGATGTACTTCTGACGGTCTAGAAGGCTCTGGTCAGACCACATTTGGAGTAATGTCGCAGTTTGGGGCCCCATATCTCAGGAAGGATGTACTGGCCCTGGAGTGGATATAGAGGAAGTTCACGAGAATGGTCCTAGGAATGAAAAGCTTAACACATGAGGAACGTTTGAGGACTCTGGGTTTAGAAGGACTGGGGGAGTTTAGAAGGACTGGGGGAACAGGGAGATCTAATTGAAACTTACAGAATACAGAATGGCCTGGACAGAGTGGATGTTGGGAAGACGTTTCCATTGGTAGGAGAGACTAGGATCCAAGGGCACAGCCTTCAAGTAAAGGAACAACAGAGATAAGAAGAAACTTCTTCAGCCAGAGAGTGCGGAACCTTTGGAATTCATTGCCATTGAAGGTTGTGAAGGCCAGGTCATTGAATATATTTAACATGGAGATAGATAGGTTCCTGATTGTCAAAGGGATTGAGGGTTATGGGGAGAAAGCAGGAGAATGGGGTTGGGAAACTGATCAGCCATGATTGAATGGTGGACCAGCGTTCGATGGGCTGAATGGCCTAATTTCTGTTCCTGTGTCTTATGGTCTTATGGTAATAAGCCTCTGTTTATTGTTAAAATCAACTCTCCAAAACTTTGTGTTAATATTTCAGTGAAAGACAACCACATTCAATTAAAAAGACAGCAAAGTATGATTTACTAAGCCAGATTTTCATTCTGAGATCTAAATAGTCCAGTAGCAACATCAGCTGGAAAGACAGCAGTCAGTCAAATGGAGTCAGCCAGTCAAACCCCAGTTTCCAGCACTTGGTCTGTAGCTCTGTCACTTATTACTCTAGATACAGAGGTGCAATTATTTGTAAAATATAAAGAGAGTTTCTGTCTCATCCATCCTGGCAATCATCACGCTCTGGGTAAAAATATTTCTCAACCTCCTCTCCAATCCTGCCATCAACTACTTTAAATCTTTCTCCCCCGGTTGCTGAGTCTCTGTACTGATCAAACGTAGTCTTTTCTATACATGCTGCCCAGGCCCTTCATGATGACATTCCCACTGTAATCTCACTGTTTCTTCTTTCCCCTGTAGTATGACATCTGTGCCAAGAGTGGAAGCCCCTACCTCCATGTGCTGCCAAGGGACAACAACACCTTGGATGTGAATATCTTCAAAGGGGTAAGGAGCAGGACATGCCATTACAGGGAGATGATATTCCCCAACTGGAACACGTTCACTCTTTAATGCTTCCCTGACACAATAACGAACCTTATAAACACCACCCTGCAACCTCACCCCCCGCCCATCACTTGCTGTTCAGGAAGATGGCTGTGGGTGTTGAGGGAGAAAACTCTGCACTTGGAGTCTATTTGCAAAATCCAAGTGGTGTCTTTATTATGGGGAGCCAACAGCGAACAGTTCAGGTGCTTCTTCACTGAGGTTCAATGAGCACAGTTTATATCTGATTTCATTATCCATTACACCTTAATGATTTTTCTTAGGCAAAGGGCCTAGCACAATGTTTTCTGGTGGATTGGTAATTGTATTCCTGTACAGTAATTACAATACAGAGACACAGTCCTGTCCATCAGGTGACAGTAAAGAATGTGTGCAAATTCTGCAAAACAATTTATATGGGGGCGAATTGCTGTGACAATGGACTGCCCCATTTGTTAGTTCGGCTAGATTATATATCGTCTCAGTGTCTCCCTTTTCTGAACAGAGCCAGCCTATCTCGTTGTTTGTGTGTGCTCGGTCACCCTCACTTCTGACAGTCTAAAATGAATCCAAATTTTGCAACTTTCGAGGTCAGTCACCTTATCTCCAGAGCACCGCTGCAGGAGTTCCACAGAATAGTGTCCCAAACCCATCCATCCTCAGTTGCTTCATATTCCATCGTATTCCTGACTTCTGCCTTACAGAAGGTAGACAGGGTTTGGGGAGTCAGGAGGTGTGTTACTCATTGCAGTATTCCTAGCTTCTGACCTGTTCTTGTATCCACATTATTTATATGACCTTCCTTGGGGGGTTAGCTCAGTTGGCTCAGAGCAGAGTGATGCCAACAGCATGGGTTCAAATCCCCTCGCCAACTGAGGTTACCATGAGTGACTGTCCTTCTCAGCCTCTCCCCTCACCTGAGGCGTGCTGACCCTCAGGTTAAACCACCACCAGGTGCCCCCTTCTAATGAGAGACATCATTATATTCTGGAGAGACTAATCCAACTCGACTCAATTACCTTCTTTCCATCATAAGGTCAGGAATGAGGATGATTGCATGATCTTCAGCACCATGCATGACTCCTCAGACACTGAAGCAGTCCATATCCAAATGCAACAATCTCCAGGTTTGGGCTGACAAGTGGCGGGTAATATTCGTATCACACAAATGCCAGGCTCTACCATCACCAACAAGAATCAATCTAACCACCACCCCTTGACATTCAGCAATGTGACCATCACCGAATCCCCCAATGTCAGGCAACTGTCTGTGTAGAGTTTGCAGATTCTCCCCCTGTCCACGTAATTGAAGGGAGTTTCTCGAAATGGAGAAAGGTGACCAGTGGTGTTTCACAGGGGTCAGTGTTGGGGCCACTGTTGTTTGTGATATACATAAATGATCTGGAAGAGGGCACTGTTGGTATGGTCAGCAAGTTTGCAGATGACACAAAGATTGGTGGAGTAGCAGAAAGCATAAGGGACTGTCAGAGAATACAGGAGGATATAGATAGACTGGAGAGTTGGGCGGAAAAGTGGCAGATGGATTTCAATCCAGACAAATGTGAGGTGATGCATTTAGGCAACTCTAATTCTAGAGCGAATTATACAATGAATGGAAGAGCCTTAGGAAAAGTCAATGAGCAGAGAGATCTGGGAGTGCAGGTCCATTGTACCCTGAAGGTTGCTGCACAGGTGGATAGAGTGGTCAAGAAGCCATTTGGTATGCTTGCCTTCATTGGACGGGGTATTGAGTATAAGAGCTGGCAGGTCATGTTAGCATTGTACAAGACATTGGTTCGGCTGCATTTAGAATACTGTGTACAGTTCTGGTCACCACATTACCAAAAGGATGTGGACGCTTTGGAGAGGGTGCAGAGAAGGTTTACGAGGATGTTGCCTGGTATGGAAGGTGCTAGCTATGAAGAGAGGTTGAGTAGGTTAGGTTTATTTTCATTAGAAAAAAGGAGATTGAGGGGGGGACCTGATTGAGGTTTACAAAATCATGAAGAGTATAGACAGGGTGGATAGAGACAAGCTTTTTCCCAGCGTGAAGGATTCAATAACGAGAGGTCACACTTTCAAGGTGAGAGGTGGAAAGTTTAAGGGGGATACACGTGGCAAGTACTTCACACAGAGGGTGGTGGGCGTTTGGACGCGTTGCCAGCAGAGGTGGTAGAGGCAGGCACGGTAGACTCATTTAAGATACATCTGGACAGATGCATGAGTCGGTGAGGAGCAGAGGGATACAGATGCTTAGGAATTGGGCGATAGGTTTAGACAGTACATTTGGATCGGCTCAGGCTTGGAGGGCCGAAGGGCCTGTTCCTGGGCTGTAAATTTATTTTGGTTCTTTGTTCTTAAAACATCACACCACCAGTTCTCCCTCATGTCAGTACACACTGACAATGGAGGACACCAATTCAACTGGAACAACGTTATGATGCTGGGACAGGTTAAAAAAGTCAAGCCCTTGGGAATTCCTAGAGGCCTAGTATTCACCCACTGGTCCCATATACAAACCTGTTGAAATAGACCCATCTACAGATCACTACAGTACAAAACCAGAAATAGAACCACCCGCTGTGACAGACAGAACCGTATAAGTTCAGGACAGATCACAACAACAGCATTTCACCCAGAGGCTACACAGCCTGAAGATGTCACTCAGTGAGGGGGACAAAACTGCAAAAAAAAAACCAATCAATTTGGTGAACCAACCAAAACCTTGAAGCATAAACTGAACTACAGATCTTCACAAAAACCTTAATCCCACTGCCCCACTCTTCCAAAGCTCTGTATTAATCCCCAAACATACCCACTTCCCTGCTCTCTCCATAGCCCAGTATCTATCACAATGCATTTGCCTTGGTGTACAGGTTTTCTCATGGTCTTGCTTGGACATGTGTTTCCAGCCGTTGTATACGTGTTTGTTTGGATTTGCAGGGAGTTGTCCTCGGATGTTATTTTGGATCACCTGCACTCTATATCTGGGCCATTGGGATTCTAGCTGCAGGTCAAAGTTCAACAATGACAGGGACTTACTCTGGACAGTTTGTGATGGAGGTAAGTCTAACCTGGCTTCCTTTGCTCATTACTCCCGCTTAGATTCCCAGTGCATGTGGGCAAGATGCAGCGATAGATCCGGGGAGATGGGGGTGGTGTAAGAGCGATTGGTTCAAGAACGTAGAAACATAGAGAAGTCCATTCAGCCCCTTGAATCAGTTCACTAGATCATCCCAGGACTCTACCTCAAAACCATTTTTCCATTTTCCTTGATCACCTCATCAACAGAAATCTCTCAATCTCAGACTTGTAAGTTCCAACTGAACCCCACTATCCACAGCTTTTTCTGGGAGATTTCCTGATATCATTCCCAAATGGTCTTTCTCTGATTTTAAGGTTATGGCCCCTTCATCTGGATGCCCCTTCATGTAGTTTGTGATTATTTTAAATATATTGATTATGTATAATATACGTGCGTTCGTCAGGGGTAAATCTAGGGTAAGGAAAGGGGTCTGGATGGGTTACTCTTTGGAGGGTCGGTGTGGACTTGTTGGGCCGAAGGGCCTGTTTCCATACTGTAGGGAGTGTAATCTAGCATGGAGATTGAGTTCTGATATGTTGAAGTTTATTTGCAACACTAATTATTCACATGACTTACAATCCAAATTAGCAGAACACTTTTCACCCAGAGTGCATGGGAGAGTACTGCCTGAGACAGCAAACCTCACGGCCTTCACAAAGGACAAACACTTGGAATGTCATAATTTTCAAGGCTACGGGCCTAGTGCAAGAAAGTGGGATTAGTGTAGCTCTAGAGGGGCTTTTGTCATTGCAGATATGATGGGCCAAAGGGCCTCTCCTGTTCAGTATAACTGATAAATATCACAGACTTATGCACATAGTCTGGGTTCTGTTATTGGTGTTCTTACAGATACCTGACTGACTGCACTGAGAGGGAGTGTTGACAGTTAGCTTTACAACAGAATGTCAAATGTTGTAATGTCATGTACCTTAAAGGTACAGACCCGATCAGGTCTGGAGTCTGTGTCACTACCAGCACCTTTGACTGAAGGAAATAGTTACTCTCTGTGGAAGAAGTGGAAATAACACACATAGTAAATGAGGGAAAGATTTAGAAAGATGTGGAGTAAAGGGTAATTACACATTCACATTAAGAATAGCCACTAAGTCCATGCAAACATTGCTTTGTCATGGTGACATATGATCTGAACCACAGAACGAGAGCCTGAGTCTGTAGGGTTCAAAACCTACAATCCTCTCAAACCAGCTCTCACTTCTCTGTGTGTTTACTACAGCCTGGCAATGTCCACACCCACTTCATTCAGACCACACCCACAAACACCCCCTCCCTCCCCCACCCACACTCAGTAGCAGCAGTGTGTACCAGCTACAAGATGCTCTGCAGAAACTCACCAAAGATCCTTAGACAGCACCTTCCAAACCCACACCCACTTCTATCTAGAGGGACAAGGACAGCAGATACATGGGAACACCACCCCCTGTGAGTTCCCCTCCAAGCCCCTCACCATCCTGACTTGGAAATATATCGCTGTTCCTTCAGTGTCACTGGGTCAGAATCCTGGAATTCCCTCCCTCAGGGCATTGTGGGTCTACCCACAGCACATGGACTGCAGCGGTTCAAGAAGGCAGCTCACCCCCACCCTCTCAAGGGGGCAACTAGGGACAGGGTAATAAATTCCAACACTTTAAAAATACTTCATTGGCTGCATACAGCTCTGAGATATCTGGTGGATGTGGAAATTACTATTACAACCTTAAACCTTCCTTCTGTAAAGATTCCTTCCTGAAATGTGTGACAATACAACGGCTTTAAGAGGTGAATATTGTCCTCTTTTTCATGAAGAAAGGTGAGGACAGTGGCGCTGAGCAGTCCGCTCAAAGCCAATAAAGTAAACAGCTTGTGAAGCCATGGATTCTTTCTTAAAGTTGGAATAATAAACGCAGCCTGGGTGGGTGGGGCCAAGCTCCCACAGAACCAGGAACTTTAGTTTTAGCTTTTAGCAGTTGCTGCTGGGGTCTTGAAGCTGAATGTGGAAGCTCTTCCTTGTCTCCCTGTTACATTTTTAAAAACTGGGGCGTTCCCTTCTTGCTGCTCGAATTACATGTGAGACAATCGATATTACTGAGTTTGCCTTTGCCAAGCGTGTGTTTATTAGAACAGTTCATCAGTAGTAGTTAATACCTATAACTTTTTGTTAAGCATTTCAATAGTTACTGTTAAGCCAATTCTTCTACTTTTTTGTTTGTATTTTAACTATGATGTAAAAATAAAGTCTGGTTTGATTAAAATCGAGCAGTTTGACCAATCAAATCGCATCTGGAATGCAATATCTTACATTTAATTTTAAAATAAGAGAAGGTTAGGGTCAAGGCTACCTCCTTTATATATTTTGAGGGGATTTGATTTGGTCCATCTCAAATAGCTGAGTATTGCCTGGTCCAAGTGGAATTTGATCAATACACTGCTAATATTTCCTTTTCTAACTGTTCCTGCTCAGGGCTTTCTCGACCTGTCTTGCAGCCGATTTAAGCGAGTGACTCTAACACGATCGCTGGCGATCATTCCGACGTTGTTTGTAGCAGTGTTTCAGGACATGTCCAGCCTGTCAGCCATGAACGATATTCTCAACGTCTTGCAGAGTATTCTGGTGAGGGTGGATGAGGCATCTGGTTGGATCTGGCTGATCATCCCAGTGTTGCAACTTAATGAATCAATGTGGAACAGGAGACTGGTTTCATTACCATTGTACATCCTCTGTGCACACAAACCTGCAACACAATCATATCACTCAAACTCGATTCAGGACAGCAGTAACAGACTAAACACTTCAAAGTTTGGGAGAAGATTTGTAGCTCGGGTGCTCGTTGTTGTGGTTCTGTTCGTCGAGCTGGGAATTTGTGTTACAGACGTTTCGTCCCCTGTCTAGGTGACATCCTCAGTGCTTGGGAGCCTCCTGTGAAGCGCTTCTGTGATGTTTCCTCCGGCATTTATAGTGATTTGTCTCTGCCGCTTCCGATTGTCAGTTCCAGCTGTCCGCTGTAGTGGTCGGTATATTGGGTCCAGGTCGATGTGCTTATTGATTGAATCTGTGGATGAGTGCCATGCCTCTAGGAAGTCCCTGGCTGTTCTCTGTTTGGCTTGTCCTATAATGGTAGTGTTGTCCCAGTCGAATTCATGTTGCTTGTCATCTGCGTGTGTGGCTATTAAGGATAGCTGGTCGTGTTGTTTCGTGGCTAGTTGGTGTTCATGGATGCTGATCGTTAACTGTCTTCCTGTTTGTCCGATGTAGTGTTTTGTGCAGTCCTTGCATGGGATTTTGTACACTACATTGGTTTTGCTTATGCTGGGTATCGGGTCCTTCGTTCTGGTGAGTTGTTGTCTGAGCGTGGCTGTTGGTTTGTGTGCTGTTATGAGTCCGAGTGGTCGCAGTAGTCTAGCTGTCAGTTCGGAAATGCTCCTGATGTGTGGTAGTGTGGCTAGTCCTTTGGGTTGCGGCATGTCCTCGTTCCGTTGTCTTTCCCTTAGGCATCTGTTGATGAAATTGCGAGGGTATCCGTTTTTGGCGAATACATTGTATAGGTGTTCCTCTTCCTCTTTTTGTAGTTCTGGTGTGCTGCAGTGTGTTGTGGCCCTTTTGAATAGTGTCTTGATGCAACTTCGTTTGTGTGTGTTGGGGTGGTTGCTTTCATAGTTTAGGACTTGGTCTGTGTGTGTGGCTTTCCTGTAAACCTTTGTGGTGAATTCTCCGTTCGGTGTTCTCTGTACCATCACGTCCAGACAGTTAACGGTCCGTATTCATGAACACCAACTAGCCACGAAACGACACGACCAGCTATCCTTAGTAGCCACACACACAGATGACAAGCAACATGAGTTCGACTGGGACAACACTACTATTATAGGACAAGCCAAACAGAGAACAGCCAGGGAATTCCTAGAGGCATGGCACTCATCCACAGATTCAATCAATAAGCACATCGACCCGGACCCAATATACCGGCCACTGCAGCGGACAGCTGAAACTGACAACCGGAAGCGGCAGAGACAGGCCACTATAAATGCCGGAGGAAACAGCACAGAAGCCCTTCACAGGAGGCTCCCAAGCACTGAGGATGTCACCGAGACAGGGGACGAAACGTCTGCAACACAAATTCCCAGCTCGGCGAACAGACTAAACACTGCATCAAGCTGCTGTAATCATTCATACACCACTCACACACACACACCACCCCCCCACACACACACACCACCCCCCCACACACACACCACCCCCCACATACCACCCCCCATACACCACTCACACACACACACCGCCCCCCCCACACACACCACCCCCCCACACACACCCACACACACCACCCCCCCACACACACCACCCCCCCACACACCCCCACATACACCACCCCCCACACACCACCTCCACCCCCCCACACACCCCCACATACACCACCCCCCACATACCACCCCCCCCACACCAACCCAACACACATACCACCCCCTCACAAACACCCCACACATACACCATCCCCACACACACACATCCCCATACACCCACCACTCCCACACACACCCCCCACTCCCCACACACACACCCACACACCACATCCCGAAACACACCACCCCACACACACACCTACACACACACCCCACACACACACACCCACACACCACATCCCGAAACACACCACCCCACACACACACCCACACACACACACACCACCCCCACACACACACCCACACACCACACCCCCAAACACACCACCACCACATACACACACCCCACCCCCACAGTCACACACCCCACTCCCCCCACACACACCCACACACTCACCCACATACCACACCCCCAAACACACCACCCCTACACACACACCCCACGCCCCCACACACACCCCCCCACACACATACACCCCACTCCGCCCACACACACACAGCCACACACACACCCACACACCACACCCCCAAACACACCACCACCACATACACACACCCCACCCCCACAGTCACACACCCCACTCCCCCCACACACACCCACACACACACCCACACACCACACCCCCAAACACACCACACCCACAGACACACACCCCACCCCCACCCCACCCCCCCACACACACACCCCACCCCCCACACACACCCCACACACACACTCCCCACCCACATACCCCCACACACCCCACCCCCGCACACACACCCCCCACCCCCCACACACTCCCCACACACACACCCAGCCCCTGGCCTGTGCACACTTTGCTGATCTTTATCTTATTCCCTAATTATAGTTCATGGGATACGGGCATCACTGGCTGCACGAGTAATTATAGCCCGTCACCGAGGGCAACTGACAGTCAACCACATGGGAAACTCTGCTCACTTTATTTTGAGCGATGTGATTCGGAATCCTCTTACCAGACTCCGGTACAACTTGAGGGAGCTTCAGTTTAATATCCAATTGAAGAGCTTGGGGCAGGGACCTGTGACAGGGTGACTCTCCCTCAGAACGGCACTGAATTTAAAATTTGAGCCAAAATTACAAAATGAACTATCTTCTGACCTGACCTGACCTGACCTGCTAATTACCGTTCGGGGGAAAACTTGCAGACAATTAGAGTCACAGAGTTATAGAACTGGACAGCACGGAAACAGACCCTTCAGTCTAACCCGTCCATGCCAACTAGATATCCCAACCTAATCTAGTCCCATTTGCCAGCACCCGGCCTATATCCCTCTAAACCCCTCCCATTCATTTACTCATCCAGATGCCTTTTAAATATTGTAACTGCACCAATTTCCTTCACTTCCTCTGGCAGCTCATCCATACACCTTCCTCGATGTTGTGCCGACCTGTGGAACCAATCTGAAGCCCATCTATCCTACACTATCCCATTCTCATCCATATGTTTATCCAGTGACCATTTAAATGCCCCTAAAGTTGGTGGGTCTACTACTGTTACAGACAGGGCATTCCACACCCCTACTACACTCTGAGTAAAGAAACTACCCCTGACATCTGTCCTATATCTAACACCCCTCAATTTAAAGCTATGTCCCCTCGTGCTAGCCATCACTAAGCAAGAAAAAGATTCTCATTGTCCACCCTATCTAACCCTCTGATCATGAAATTAGATTCCCTACAGTGTGGAAACAGGCCCTTCAGCCCAACAAGTCCACACCGACCCTCTGAAGAGTAACCCACCCAGACCCATTTCATTCTGACTAATGTACCTAACACTATGGGTAATTTAGCATGGCCAATTCACCTGAGCCTGGACTGTGGGGGGAAGCCAGTGCACCCAGAGGAACCCCACGCAGACACGGGGAGAATGTACAAACTCCACACAGGCAGACACCTGAGGCTGGAATTGAACCTGGGACCCTGGTGCTGTGAAGTAGCACTACCAACCACTGAGCCACCATGCCACCCCTTGTATGTGTCTTGTATCTTATATGTCTCTATTAAGTCACCTCTCAACTTTCTTCTCTCTAACAAAAACAGCCTCAAGTTCCTCAGCCTTTCCTCGTAAGACCTTCCCTCCATACCAGGCAACATCCCGGTAAATCTCCTCTGAACCCTTTCCAAAGCTTCCACATCCTTCCTATAATACAGTGACCAGAACTGTACACAATACTCCAAGTGCGGCCGCACCAGAGTTTTGCACAGCTGCAGCATGATCTTGTGGCTCTGAAACTCAGTCCCTTGACCAATAAAAGCCAACACACCGTGTGCCTCTTTAATGACCCTATCAACTGGGTGGCAACTTTCAGGGGTGTATGTATACTGAAGTCTCATCTGACAGACATATTGATGAGTGCAGCATTTGCTCTATACCACCTTGAGAGTCTCAGCCACGATTATGTATGGTCTGTTTGTCTAAAGGCATATGAGGTTTTAAGAACTGCACCTTGCTTCATTCTGAGAATATATGAAATGGGAGGGGGGGGGGGGACAATGGACTAGTGATATCATCATTAGACAAGTATTCTGAGGACACACGTAATCTTCTGGGTCCTGGGTTCAAATCCCACCATGGTAATTTGAATTCCACAAAAATTCAGAAAATGGGGGAGATACTAAATGAATATTTTGCATCAGTATTTACTGTGGAAAAGGATATGGAAGATATAGACTGTAGGGAAATAGATGGTGACACCTTGCAAAATGTCCAGATTACAGAGGAGGAAGTGCTGGATGTCTTGAAACGGGTAAAGGTGGATAAATCCCCAGGACCTGATCAGGTGTACCCAAGAACTCTGTGGGAAGCTAGAGAAGTGATTGCTGGGCCTCTTGCTGAGATATTTGTATCATCGATAGTCACAGGTGAGGTGCCGGAAGATTGGAAATTGGCAAACGTGGTGCCACTGTTTAAGAAGGGCGGTAAAGACAAGCCAGGGAACTATAGACCGGTGAGCCTGACCTCGGTGGTGGGCAAGTTGTTGGAGGGAATCCTGAGGGACAGGATGTACATGTATTTGGAAAGGCAAGGACTGATTCGGGATGGTCAACATGGCTTTGTGCGTGGGAAATCATGTCTCACAAACTTGATTGAGTTTTTTGAAGAAGTAACAAAGAAGATTGATGAGGGCAGAGCAGTAGCTGTGATCTATATGGACTTCAGTAAGGCGTTCGACAAGGTTCCCCATGGGAGACTGATTAGCAAGGTTAGATCTCATGGAATACAGGGAGAACTAGCCATTTGGATACAGAACTGGCTCAAAGGTAGAAGACAGAGGGTGGTGGTGGAGGGTTGTTTTTCAGACTGGAGGCCTGTGACCAGTGGAGTACCACAAGGATCGGTGCTGGGCCCTCTACTTTTTGTCATTTACATAAATGATTTGGATGCGAGCATAAGAGGTACAGTTAGTAAGTTTGTAGATGACACCAAAATTGGAGGTGTAGTGGACAGCGAAGAGGGTTACCTCAGATTACAACAGGATCTGGACCAGATGGGCCAATGGGCTGAGAAGTGGAAGATGGAGTTTAATTCAGATAAATGCGAGGTGCTGCATTTTGGGAAAGCAAATCTTAGCAGGACTTATACACTTAATGGTAAGGTCCTAGTGAGTGTTGCTGAACAAAGAGACCTTGGAGTGCAGGTTCATAGCTCCTTGAAAGTGGAGTCACAGGTAAATAGGATAGTGAAGAAGGCGTTTGGTATGCTTTCCTTTATCGGTCAGAGTATTGAGTACAGGAATTGGGAGGTCATGTTACGGCTGTACAGGACATTGGTTAGGCCACTGTTGGAATATTGCGTGCAATTCTGGTCTCCTTCCTATCGGAAAGATGTTGTGAGTATTGAAAGGGTTCAGAAAAGATTTAGAAGGATGTTGCCAGGGTTGGAGGATCTGAGCTACAGGGAGAGGCTGAACAGGCTGGGGCTGTTTTCCCTGGAGCATCGGAGGCTGAGGGGTGACCTTATAGAGGTTTACAAAATTATGAGGGGCATGGATAGGGTAAATAGACAAAGTCTTTTCCCTGGGGTCGGGGAGTCCAGAACTAGAGGACATAGGTTTAGGGTGAGAGGGGAAAGATATAAAAGGGACCTAAGGGGCAACTTTTTCACGCAGAGGGTGGTACGTGTATGGAATGAGCTGCCAGAGGATGTGGTGGAGGCTGGTACAAGTGCAACATTTAAGAGGCATTTGGATGGGTATATGAATAGGAAGGGTTTGGAGGGATATGGGCCGGGTGCTGGCAGGTGGGACTAGATTGGGTTGGGATATCTGGTCGGCATGGACAGGTTGGACTGAAGGGTCTGTTTCCATGCTGTACATCTCTATGACTCTATGACTCTAAGAGCATATTAATGACTGTGAATCCATTGCCAAATATTTTGGGGGAAACACCCATCTGGTTCCCTAATGGCCTGGTCCATCCAACAATGAATCCAGACCCATATCAATGTGGTTGATTCTTAACTGTCAGATGGACAATAAATGCTGAATCGCTCACACACACACACACACAGACACACACACACACAGACACACACACACACACACACACACACAGACACACAGAAACACTGACACATACACACACACACACAGACACACAGACACACACACACACACACACAGACACAGACACACACACACACCCCTGTCCCACTGAGCAGCTCCCTGTTACACACACACCCACACACACCCACACACACCCACACACACACACACACCCACACACACACACCCACACACACACACACACACCCACACACACCCACACACACCCACACACCCACACACACACACACACCCACACACACCCACACACACCCACACACACTCACACACACACACCCACACACACACACCCACACACACACACACACCCACACACACACCCACACACACCCACACACACACACACACACACCCACACACACCCACACACACACACCCACACACACCCACACACACCCACACACACACGTGTGCTGATCAAGCCTCGCGTTCGTGTTAAAATCAAACGACTCACAGAATGGTGACCTTTTTGTATGCTGTCAGTCTCTGCTCTAATGTTATTTCCCTGCTCTTTCCACAGCTCCCATTTGCTCTCATCCCAATCCTGACCTTCACCAGCCTCAGGTCATTAATGCAACAGTTCACCAATGGAGTGTAAGTAATCCGACAGCAAATCACCACCACGGGTAAAGTTCCCTCGACTCTTTTCAACTGAAAGTATAACATTTTCTACAATGTCCTCATCAAACACTCCCAGGTCAGGGACAGCATGGGGTTAGATACAGAGTAAAGCTCCCTCTACACTGTCCTCATCAAACACTCCCAGGTCAGGGACAGCACAGGGTTAGATACAGAGTAAAGCTCCCTCTACACTGTCCTCATCAAACACTCCCAGGTCACGGACAGCATGGGGTTAGATACAGAGTAAAGCTCCCTCTACACTGTCCTCATCAAACACTCCCAGGTCAGGGACAGCACAGGGTTAGATACAGAGTAAAGCTCCCTCTACACTGTCCTCATCAAACACTCCCAGGTCAGGGACAACATGGGGTTAGATACAGAGTAAAGCTCCCTCTACACTGTCCCCCATCAAACACTCCCAGGACAGGGACAGCATGGGGTTAGATACAGAGTAAAGCTCCCTCTACACTGTCCTCATCAAACACTCCCAGGTCAGGGACAACATGGGGTTAGATACAGAGTAAAGCTCCCTCTACACTGTCCCCCATCAAACACTCCCAGGACAGGGACAGCATGGGGTTAGATACAGAGTAAAGCTCTCTCTACACTGTCCCCATCAAACACTCCCAGGACAGGGACAGCACAGGGTTAGATACAGAGTAAAGCTTCCTCTACACTGTCCCCATCAAACACTCCCAGGACAGGACCAGCACAGGGTTAGATACAGAGTAAAGCTTCCTCTACACTGTCCCCATCAAACACTCCCAGGACAGGGACAGTCAGTGGATCAAGCTGTGATAAAGATTCAGTAAGTGACTCTCGGATATTAGTCAGTCAGTGACTGAATATCTTGCTCGACTGCTCTTGAAGTCTGCATTGTGTCTGTCCTTACAGGATTTGTAAGATAGTCGGTGTTTTAATCATCCTTCTGATCCTGATTATCAATGCTTACTTTGTGGTGGATTATATTGAGCACTTGGACAGAGTTTGGCTCTACGTTGTCATTGGGGTGATTCTGCTCTTCTACCTCATCTTTGTGGTTTATTTGGTAAGTTTTGGTAAGAAGTCTCTTATTATAGCCTTGTGTCAGCTTGGATATTGGAGCCTATTGTCACAGCCACTCTCCTGTTCCACACTGGCCCCCTCACCACGGGATTGAGATATTGCCTGGCTGTGGGGAGGACAGAGCAAATTCACCAGAATAATCCCGGGCTGAAAGGGTTCAATGACAAATGGTAAACAGAAGACCACAGATTTGAGAAGTCTGAAATAAATGCAGAAAATTCTCGGGTAAGTGTCTGGCCTGCTGGGTATCTGCAGCATTTCTGTTTTTATTGGACACATTCACCATGTAGTCCCTCGAGTATCGAGGGTGAAGGGGTGACCCAATCGAATGGTTTCACAGGATTGGAGGATTCTCCAGCATCATGAGAGAGTTGGGGGGAGGTTGAGGGGTAGTTATTGAGTCATAGAGATGTTCTTTGGGCTGGGGGGGAGGTTGAGGTGTTGGGGGAGAGGGATGAGGGGTGAGGTGCTGAGAGGAAGGTGTGACATAGAACAGAAAATAGTGCACTGTTACGGACTAGGCCAGAGCACTCAAAACATTGTTAAGCAGGCAGCCCCAGACGGTAACTTTGCAATTTGTTTCAGTAAGTGTACAGTGAAAATTACCCAGAGAAAGATAGCTAGGTTGACTGCTAGATTTTAAAACAAACATTTATTCACAAAATTACACAATGAAACACAAAGAACAGAATAAAGAATCCCTACAGAACTCAACCTATCCAACTAGACTTAATAATACTGTTCCGAATATACACAACAGTCCTAATAAGCAAACTCCCTTTAAAATCCAGTATAAATGGAACACATGCTTACAGGTTGAAGTTGAAGAGCAGAAAGAGAGAGTTTCCACACAGCTCCCTGTTGAACTTCCCAGTTCAAGACTGAACTAAAACTGCTCAGCTCAGCTAGAGTGCTGGAGGAGGACCAGTTCCACCACAGAACACACCAGATGGCCTCCTTCTTTAGAGACCGCAATTTCCCTTCCCACATGGTTAAAGATGCCCTCCAACGCATCTCGTCCACATCCCGCACCTCCGCCCTCAGACCCCACCCCTCCAACCGTAACAAGGACAGAACGCCCCTGGTGCTCACCTTCCACCCTACCAACCTTCACATAAACCAAATCATCCGCCGACATTTCCGCCACCTCCAAAAAGACCCCACTACCAGGGATATATTTCCCTCCCCACCCCTTTCCGCCTTCCGCAAAGACCGTTCCCTCCGCGACTACCTGGTCAGGTCCACGCCCCCAAACAACCCACCCTCCCGTCCTGGCACTTTCCCCTGCCACCGCAGGAACTGTAAAACCTGTGCCCACACCTCTTCCCTCACCTCTATCCAAGGCCCTAAAGGAGCCTTCCACATCCATCAAAGTTTTACTTGCACATCCACCAATATCATTTATTGTATCTGTTGCTCCCGATGTGGTCTCCTCTACATTGGGGAGACTGGGCGCCTCCTAGCAGAGCGCTTTAGGGAACATCTCCGAGACACCCGCACCAATCAACCACACCGCCCCGTGGCCCAACATTTCAACTCCCCCTCCCACTCTGCCGAGGACATGGAGGTCCTGGGCCTCCTTCACCGCCGCTCCCTCACCACCAGACGCCTGGAGGAAGAACGCCTCATCTTCCGCCTCGGAACACTTCAACCCCAGGGCATCAATGTGGACTTCAACAGTTTCCTCATTTCCCCTTCCCCCACCTCATCCTAGTTTCAAACTTCCAGCTCAGTAACTGTCTCCTTGACATGTCCGACCTGCCTATCTTCTTTTCCACCTATCCTCTCCACCTTCTCCTCCTTGACCTATCACCTTCATCCCCTCCCCCACTCACCCATTGTACTCTATGCTACTTTCTCCCCACCCCCACCCTCCTCTAGCTTATCTCTCCACGCTTCAGGCTCACTGCCTTTATTCCTGATGAAGGGCTTTTACCCGAAACGTCGATTTCGAAGCTCCTTGGATGCTGCCTGAACTGCTGTGCTCTTCCAGCACCACTAATCCAGAATCTGGTTTCCAGCATCTGCAGTCATTGTTTTTACCTAAAGAGCTGACCAATCCCCTTTCTTTCTACAGGTCACTTCTAAAACGTGACCACTTTGGCCTGAAATCTCATCTGCTTACATATAAACAAAAGGCATCTCAAAATCCTTTTTCATCTCTGTACCAAACCAGACTGATCGGAGCCCGGCCTGGTTTATTCTCTCTCTGAAAACAAATCAAGGACAGAGTCTCCTTGAGCCAAGGAACAACTTTTAGAGAAAAAGGGACTAGCTTTGTAATCGCAGGAGGAGGCCATTCGGCCCTTCCAGCCTGCACCATTCAATAGGATCACAGCTGATGATGCAATCTCAGTATCCCATTCCCACCCTCTTCCCATACCCCTTGATCCCTTTACCCTCAGGATCACATCCAGCTCCCTCTTGAATCTATCTAATGAATTGCCCCCAACAGGTTCCTGTGGGAGAGAATTCCACAGGTTCACAATTCTCTGACTGAAGAGATTCTTCCTCATCTCAGTCCCGAATGGCTCATCCCTTATTCTTAGACTGTGAGCCCTTGTTCTGGACGTCCTCACACGGGGAACGGTCTTCCCACATCGAGCATGTACAGGCCCAGCAGCATTTCATATGTTTCTGTGAGATCCCTATGTTATGGGAGAGGGGGCAAGGGGGTAAGGTGATTGAGGGAATGGATTGATGGGGGTGGACAGTTGGGGGAGGGGGGCTACAGTGGATTAGATTAGATTAGATTAGATTCCCTACAGTGTGGAAACAGGCCATTTAGCCCACACCGACCTGGAGAGGTATAACCCACCCACACTCATTCCCCTCCATTACCCCTGACTAATGGACATAACACTATGGACAATTTAGCCTGGCTGAGTCACCTGATCCTAGATGTTTCAGGGAGAGGGATTGATGGGGGTGGGGTGTTGGGGGAGAGGGATTGATGGGGGTGGGGTGTTGGGGAGAGGGATTGATGGGGGTGGGATATTGGGGGAGAGGGATTGATGGGGGTGGGGTGTTGGGGAGTGGGATTGATGGGGGTGGGATATTGGGGGAGAGGGATTGATGGGGTGGGGTGTTGGGGAGAGGGATTGATGGAGGTGGAGTGTTGGGGTGTGGGGTTGATGGGGTGGGGTGTTGGGGGAGAGGGATTGATGGGGGTGGGGTGTTGGGGAGTGGGATTGATGGGGGTGGGATATTGGGGAGAGGGATTGATGGGGGTGGGGTGTTGGGGAGAGGGATTGATGGGGGTGGGATATTGGGGGAGAGGTATTGATGGGGGTGGGATATTGGGGAGAGGGATTGATGGGGGTGGGGTGTTGGGGGAGAGGGATTGATGGGGGTGGGGTGTTGGGGAGAGGGATTGATGGGGGTGGAGTGTTGGGGTGTGGGGTTGATGGGGTGGGGTGTTGGGGGAGAGGGAACGTTGGAGGTGGGGTGTTGGAGGAGAGGGGTTGATGGGGTGTTGGGGAGAGAGATTGGTGGGAGTGGGGTGTTGGGGGAGAGGGAACGTTGGAGGTGGGGTGTTGGGGGAGAGGGGTTGATGGGGTGTTGGGGAGAGAGATTGGTGGGGGAGGGGTGTTGGGGGAGAGGGAACGTTGGAGGTGGGGTGTTGGAGGAGAGGGGTTGATGGGGTGTTGGGGAGAGAGATTGGTGGGGGTGGGGTGTTGGGGAGAAGGATTGATGGGGATGGGGTTTTGGGGGAGAGGGAACGTTGGAGGTGGGGTGTTGGAGGAGAGGGATTGATGGGGTGTTGGGCGAGAGTTTGATGGAGGTGGGGCATTGGGGAGAGGGATTGATGCGGATGGGGTGTTGGGGGAGAGTGATTAATGGGGGTGGATGGTTGGGGCAAGGGATTGGTGAGGTGGGGTGTTGCAGGCAAGGGATTGATGGGGGTGGGGTGTTCGGGGTGAGGGATTGATGGGGTGGGGTTTTGGGGGAGAGGGGTTGATGGGGTTTGGGTGTTGGGGGAGAGGGATTGATGGGGTGGGGTGTTGGGGGAGAGGGATTGATGGGGTGGGGTGTTGGGGGAGAGGGATTCATGGGGGTGGGGTGTTGGGGGAGAGGGATTCATGGGGGTGGATGGTTGAGGCAAGGGATTGATGGGGGTGGAGTGTTGGGGAGAGGGTTTGACGGAGGTGGGGTTTTGGGGGAGAGAGTTTGATGGGGGTGGGGTGTTTGGGGAGAGGGGATGATGGGGATGGGGTGTTGGGGCGAGTGATTGATGGGGGTGGGGTGTTGGGGAGAGGGATTGATGGGGGTGGGGTGTTGGGGAGAGGGATTGATGGGGGTGGGGTGTTGGGGAGAGGGATTGATGGGGGTGGGGTGTTGGGGAGAGGGATTGATGGGGATGGGGTGTTGGGGCGAGTGATTGATGGGGATGTGGTTTTGGGGGGAGAGGGATTGATGGAGATAGGGTGTTGGGGAGAGGGATTGATGGAGATAGGGTGTTGGGGAGAGGGATTGATGGGGGTGGGGTTTTGGGGCAAGGGATTGATGGGGGTGGGATATTGGGGAGAGGGAATGATGGGCATGGGGTGGTGTGGGAGAGGGATTGATGGGGGTGGGGTGCTGGGATAGAGGGATTGATGGGGGTTGGGCGTTAGGGGAGAGGGATTAATGGGGGTGGGGTGTTGGAGAGAGGGGTTGATGGGGGTGGGGTGTTGGGGCGAGTGATTGATGGGGGTGGGGTGTTGGAGAGAGGGGTTGATGGGGGTGGGGTGTTGGAGAGAGGGGTTGATGGGGGTGGGGTGTTGGGGGTGAGGGATTATTGGGGGTGGGGTGTTGGGGGAGAGGGATTGATGGGGGTGGGGTGTTGGGGAGAGGGATTGATGGGGGTGGGGTGTTGGGGAGAGGGATTGATGGGGGTGGGGTGTTGGGGAGAGGGATTGATGGGGGTGGGGTATTGGGGAGAGGGATTGATGGGGGTGGGGTGTTGGAGAGAGGGGTTGATGGGGATGGGGTGGGGTGTTGGGGGTGAGGGATTATTTGGGGTGGGGTGTTGGGGAGAGGGGTTGATGGGGGTGGGGTGTTGGGGAGAGGGACTGATGGGGATGGGGTGGGGTGTTGGGGGTGAGGGATTATTGGGGGTGGGGTGTTGGAGAGAGGGGTTGATGGGGGTGGGGTGTTGGGGAGTGGGATTGATGGGGGTGGGGTGTTGGGGAGAGGGATTGATGGGGGTGGGGTGTTGAGGAGAGGGATTAATGGGGGTGGGGTGTTGGGGAGAGGGATTGATGGGGGTGGGGTGTTGAGGAGAGGGATTAATGGGGGTGGGGTGTTGGGGAGAGGGATTGATGGGGGTTGGGTGTTGGGGAGAGGGATTGATGGGGGTGGGGTGTTGGGGAGAGGGATTGATGGGGGTGGGGTGTTGGGGAGAGGAGGCAATGGCTGTAAGATGTTCAGTGCAAATGAGGAATGTTATTTTCCATCTTGCAGGTGTGGCTGAGCTGTGCTGTGGCTGGAATAACCTGTCTGAATATTGGGCAACAGAAACGGTTCACCCATGAGATACTTCACAACTGACCCCCACGAGAGCTTCCTGACCTGTGCTCAACTTGGCCATGAGTCAATGTCGCAAGACAGAAACATCATCACAGAAACCTCTAAAGCACAGATGGTTTCAGTCTCCTGGACCCTCTCCTTTCACTTTGTATCCAACGTCCAAACCAATTCCACATGCTGTGTCCTTTCCTAGACAGCTCCATCCAATAGGGGTGAGCTTCTCATTCTCAGATTAACTGTGATTCATCTTCTGTCAGATTTCTTCATTCCTGGCCCCTATTCTGCAGGGATTGCTCTCTCTCCCCCAACAGGAGGTGCTTCAGAAGTTCTGCATCTGTCTGTCGCTGCAAACCTTCAGTCACACAAGTCTAACCAGCACCAACTTCTTCCTCATGCTAAACCCAGACAAGAGTCAGAATAAAAGGATAGGTTGTTGTGGTTCTGTTCGCCGAGCTGGGAATTTGTCTTGCAAACGTTTCATCCCCTGTCTAGGTGACATCCTCAGTGCTTGGGAGCCTCCTGTGAAGCGCTTCTGTGATGTTTCCTCTGGCATTTATAGTGGCCTGTCTCTGCCGCTTCCGGTTGTCAGTTCCAGCTGTCCGCTGCAGTGGCCGGTATATTGGGTCCAGGTCGATGTGTTTGTTGATAGAGTCTGTGGATGAGTGCCATGCCTCTAGGAATTCCCTGGCTGTTCTCTGTTTGGCTTGCCCTATAATGGTAGTGTTGTCACAGTCGAATTCATGTTGCTTGTCATCTGCGTGTGTAGCTACTAAGGATAGCTGGTCGTGTCGTTTCGTGGCTAGTTGGTGTTCGTGTATACGGATCGTTAACTGTCTTCCTGTTTGTCCGATGTAGTGTTTTGTGCAGTCCTTGTATGGGATTTTGTACACTACATTGGTTTTGCTCATGCTGGGTATCGGGTCCTTCGTTCTGGTGAGTTGTTGTCTGAGAGTGGCTGTTTGTTTGTGTGCTGTTATGAGTCCTAGTGGTCGCAGTAGTCTGGCTGTCAGTTCAGAAATGCTCCTGATGTATAGGACAAACAGACAGGGGACGAAACGTTTGCAAGACAAATTCCCAGCTCGGCAAACAGAACCACAACAACGAGCACCCGAGCTACAAATCTTCTCACAAACTTTGAAAAGGATAGGTCCGGAAGAAAGCAAACAAGACTCCAATAATTGTGAGGCAGAGAGTGGGATATGGGTGAGGAGAGTGGGACATAGGTGAGGCAGGTATATGGGTGAGGCAGGTATATGGGTGAGGCAGGTATATGGGTGAGGCAGAAAGGTTGGGTATGGGTGAGAAAGGGAGGGTAGCAGTAGGTGAGGTGGGGGTGAGCTACCTTCTTGAACCGCTGCAGTCCATGTGCTGTGGGTAGACCCACAATGCCCTTAGGGCGGGAATTCCAGGATTCTGACCAATGATCAACTTGGACAGAGGATTGAATGGCCTCCTCCTGCCCTATCGCTGTGCTGAGCTGACTCCAAAATGATGAGTGACCCTGTCAGGCTGTGTCCTGATACCTGTGCCCATCATCAAAGATTTTCTCTCTTGTGCTTGCACTGAGCTTTCTTCCTGCAGTTCAGGATGAGGCACATCCCAGACAAACACTGAACCAGCTGCTAGTAAACGCAGCTCCACACAGTGTACCATTTCACCAAACACAACTTATGTCTCTCTCAGACAGCCAAGTGATGCTTGAACAACACACAAGTCAAGCAGAAATCTGCAAAGCTAAGTGATAGAAAAGCAGCACTAACCAAACACACCAAATCTCATGTATCTACAGATTGTTACTGTATTTGCAATGTCACTTTTAAAGCAATAAAATACCTGAGTCTCTTTTCAGTAATTGTTAGTAGGACATTTGTTAATGATGTTTGTGTCTAGCAGTTTAACCACTGCACTCTCAAATTCTCCCATCGTCAAGACATACTTTCCCATAATCCCAGAAACAAATGGAGTACTGTCTGCAGAACTGTACAGTACAGGCCATTCTGCCCCTCTGCCTCATGCTGGTGCATCTGCTCTACACTGGCCTCTTGGCACATCCCCTTCACTCACTCAATCACCATATTGTTCCAGTCTTCTGTCCCTCAAGTTTATCCACCTTCCTCTTTAAAATGATACTACTCATCCTGATTGTTCCCTGTGGGAGCTAGTTTGATATTCTTCCCACTCTCTGGTTGAAGAGGTTCCTCCTGTATTCCCAAACAGATTGATTGGAGATTCTACTCCCGTTCTGAATTCCTGGAAACAAAAGGTCTTCTTTATGTCAACCACTCAGAACCTTTTGATAATCTCGGGAACCTTGGCCAGGTCACCCCTCAATGCCCTCTTTTCTAAAGAGAGAGCCACAGCCTGTTCAATACATATAAGACTTCAGAGACAGAGATGGGAACTGTGCAGTGCTCCAGTGTGGCCCAGCCAAGAGATAGGGAGACCAGAACATTAGGGACATTGAAGCGACTGCTGGAGAGCACATGGAGAGCAGTGAGTTGAGGGGTGTGTAGGTTAAGTTATTATATTTTACGCTAGGATTAAACCTTGGCACATCATCCTGGGCCAAAGGGCCTGTTCTGTGCTGTACTTTCCTATGTTCTATGTTCTAACTGTAGGCAATCATCCAAGTGTGCACTAACAGGGATCTAGGTGACAGAAGGGCAGCATGGTGGCTCAGTGGTTAGCACTGCTGCCTCACAGCGCCAAGGACCTGGGTTCGATTCCAGCCTCGGGTGACTGTCTGTGTGGAGTTTGTGCATTGTCCCCATGTCTGCATGGGTTTCCTCCCACAATCCAAAGATGTGCAGGTCAGGTGAATTGGCCATGCTAAATTGCCCATAGTGTTAGGTGCATTACTCAGAGGGAAATGGGTCTGGGTAGGTTACTCTTCGGAGGGTCGGTGTGGACTGGTTGGGCCGAAGGGCCTGTTTCCACACTGTAGGGAATCTAATCTAATCTAATAATGCACAGTGTACCAAGTGTAGTCTGAGTGACAGATATGGGGACGGCAACTGTGCACAGTGTTCCGAATGCGGAGCCCGAGACCCAAGAGCTGAAGTAAGTTATTCAACTCCTGGAGTCTGCTCCACCATCCAATGAGGTCATAGCGGATCCAATAATCCTCAACCCCATAAGCCTTGATTCTCAAACTGATTAAAAATCTGTCTTGAATATACTTAGCCTTGGCAGTCATCTGTGGTAAACAATTTCAATCCCTCTGAGAGATGAAATTCCTCCTCATCTCTGTCTTAAATAAACAACAAAGAACAGGAGAGCACAGGAAGAGGCCTTTCACCCATCTACCTGACCCAGCATACCCCTCTTTTCCCGGCCTATTCATGTCTTTGCCAAGATGTCTGTGAAGTGTTGCTATTCCATTTGCTTCTGCAACTTCCTCTGGTGGCACATCCCTGGCACTTACAGCTTGTTTAAAAAACTCTGATAAACTTTCCCTCTTTCACCTTAAACCTATGTCCACTTGTAAGTGACATTTCTAAATAAAAACCAAAAGAACTGTGGATGCTGGGAATCAGAAACAAAAACAGAAATTGTTAAAAAGCTCAGCATACAGTCATAGAAATGTGCAGCATGGAAACAGACCCTTCGGTCCAACCCGTCCATGCCGACCAGATATCCCAACCCAATTTAGTCCCACCTGGCAGCGCCCGGCCCATATCCCTCCAAACCCTTCCTATTCATATACCCATCCAAATGCCTCTTAAATGTTGCAATTGTACCAGCCTCCACCACATCCTCTGGCAGCTCATTCCATACACGTACCACCCTCTGTGTGAAAAAGTTGCCCCTTAGGTCCCTTTTATATCTTTCCCCTCTCACCCTAAACCTATGTCCTCTAGTTCTGGACTCACTCACCCCAGGGAAAAGACTTTGCCTATTTATCCTATCCATGCCCCTCATGATTTTATAAACCTCTATAAGGTCACCCCTCAGTCTCCGATGCTCCAGGGAAAACAGACCCAGCCTGTTCAGCCTCTCCCTGTAGCTCAGATCCTCCAACTCTGGCAACATCCTTGTAAATCTTTTCTGAACCCTTTCAATACTCACAACATCTTTCCGATAGGAAGGAGACCAGAATTGCACGCAATATTCCAACAGTGGCCAAACCAATGTCCTGTACAGCCACAACATGACCTCCCAACACCTGTACTCAATACTCTGACCAATAAAGGAAAGCATACCAAATGCCTTCTTCACTATCCTATCTACCTGTGACTCCACTTTCAAGGAGCTATGAACCTGCACTCCAAGGTCTCTTTGTTCAGCAACACTCCCTAGGACCTTACCATTAAGTGCATAAGTCTTGCTAAGATTTGCTTTCCCAAAATGCAGCACCTCGCATTTATCTGAATTAAACCCCATCTGCCACTTCTCAGTCCATTGGCCCATCTGGTCAAGATCCTGTTGTAATCTGAGGTAACCCTCTTCGCTGTCCACTACACCTCCAATTTTGGTGTCATCTACAAACTTACTAATTGTACCTCTTATGCTCGCATCCAAATCATTTATGTAAATGACAAAAAGTAGAGGGCCCAGCACCGATCCTTGTGGCACTCCACTGGTCACAGGCCTCCAGTCTGAAAAACAACCCTCCACCACCACCCTCTGTCTTCTACCTTTGAGCCAGTTCTCTATCCAAATGGCTAGTTCTCCTTGTATTCCATGTGATCTAACCTTGCTAACCAGTCTCCCATGGGGAACCTTGTCGAACACCTTACTGAAGTCCATATAGATCACATCTACTGCTCTGCCCTCATTAATCCTCTTTGTTACTTCTTCAAAAAACTCAATCAAGTTTGTGAGACATGATTTCCCACCCACAAAGCCATGTTGACTATCCCTAATCAGTCCTTTCCTTTCCAAATACATGTACATCCTGTCCCTCAGGATTCCCTCCAACAACTTGCCCACCACCGAGGTCAGGCTCACTGGTCTATGGTTCCCTGGCTTGTCCTCACCGCCCTTCTTAAACAGAGGCACCATGTTAGCTAAACTCCAGTCTTCCGGCACCTCACCTGTGACTATCGATGATACAAATATCTCAGTAAGAGGCCCAGCAATCACTTCTCTAGCTTCCCACAGAGTTCTAGAGTACACCTGATCAGGTCCTGGGGATCTATACGCCTTTAAGCATTTCAAGACATCCAGCAATTCCTCCCCTGTAATATGGACATTTTGCAAGATGTCACCACTGTGGAAACAGGCCCTTTGGCCCAACCAGTCCACATCGACCCTCCGAAGAGTAACCCACCCAGACCTAATACCCTCTGACTAATTGACCGAACACTATGGGGCAATTTAGCATGGCCAATCCCTAACCTGCACCTCTTTGGACTGTGGGAGGAAACCCACGCGGACACGGGGAGAATGTGCAAACTCCACACAGTCAGTCACCTGAGGGAGGAATTGAACCTGGGACCCTGGTGCTGTGAGACAGCAGTGCTAACCATTGAGCCACTGTGCAGCCCCCTCCCTACATTCTATATCTTCCATGTTCTTTTCCACAGTAAATATTGATGCAAAATACTCGTTTAGTATCTCCCCCATTTTCTGCAGCTCCATACAAAGGCCGCCTTGCTGATCTTTGAGGGGCCCTATTCTCTCCCTAGTTACCCTTTTGTCCTTAATGTATTTGTAAAAACCATTTGGACTCTCCTTAAATCTAATTGCCAAAGCTATCTCATGTCCCCTTTTTGCCAGGTCTGGCAGCATCTGTGAAGAGAAATCAGAGTTAATGTTTCCGGTCTGGTGACCCTTCCTCAGAACCATGACATTTCTACCCTGGGGAAGAAAAAACTCCAATCAACCATTCGATTCCCCTTATAACTTTGTAAACTTCTATCAGACATCCTCAGTCTCCAAGGTTCAAGCAAAAACAAGCAAGGTTTGTCCAAGTGCTCCTCAAGGCTAATACCCTCTGAACCAAGCAGCATCCTGGTAAACCATTTCTATACCATCATCAAAGCCTCCACATCCTTCTGGTAGTGTGGTAACCAGAACTGTACACAATATTCCAAGTGTGGCCGAACTAAAGTTCTATACAGCTGCAGCATGAGTTACCAATCTTTATCCCCTGTGCTCTGACTGCTACATGCCTTCTTCACCACTTATCCACTTGTGTCACCACGTTTAGGGAACACAGGGTTCTGTATGCAGAGACCCATCTGCATGTTTGTGTTACTATGGTTTTTGCGACCTACTGTATACTTCCCTCCTGCAATAGACATAGGTGACTCCTTACTCACAGATTATGAAATGATGCTCCCTTGTCCTGGATTCTCCCACAAGAAGAAAAGAAAATAACTCGAGAGAGAATAGGACCCCTCAAGGACCAAGGTGGACATCCATGTGTGGAACGATAGGAGATGGGCGAGGTCCAAAATGGATATTTCTCCTCTGTGTTCACCTGTGGAGAAAGACATGAAGACTTGAGAACTTGGGGAAGTTAGTGGTCATATCTTGGGATCAGTCAATATCACAGAGGAGGAGGTGTTGGATGTATTAGAATTCATGAAGGTGGATACATCTCCTGGTCCTGACCAGATACATCCAATAACCCTGCAAGAGGCTGGAGAAGAAATTGCGGGGGTCCTGGTTGATATCTTTACATCATTGTTAGTCACCAGTGAGGTCCCAGAAGACTGGAGGGTAGCAAATGTTGTGCCCTGATTCAAGTAAGGCTGCAAAGGAAAGCCTGGGAACTATAGATCAGTCAATTTAACATCTGTGTTAGGTAAATTACTTGAGAAGATTCTGAGAGATAAGATATACATGCATTTGGAAAGCCTGGGTTTGATTAGGAATAGTCAGCGTGGGTTTGTGAGGGAGAGATCATAGTCAAAGAGTGCGATGCTGGAAAAACACAGCCAAATCAGGCAGCATTTGAGTAGCAGGAGAATCGATGTTTCAGGCATTAACCCTTTATCAGGAATGAGGCTTGTGGGCCGGGAGGGCTGAAAGATAAATGGGAGGGGGGTGGGGTGGGGTGGGGTTGGGGAGAAGGTAGCTGGGAATGTGAGAGGTAGATGAAGGTGGGGGTGAAAGTGAGTCAGAGTGGAGGGTGGGAAAGACGATGGATGGGTAGGACAGTTCAAGAGGGCAATGTCGAATTGGAGGGTTGGGACTGGGATAAGGGGAAATGACGAAACGGGTGAAATCCACATTGATCCCATGTAATTGCAGAGTCCCGACGCGGAAGGTGAGAGGTTCTTCTTCCAGGTGTTGGGTGGTTAGGGTTTGGCGATGAAGGAGGCCCAGGACCTGCATGTCCTTGATGGAGTGGGAGGAAGAGTTGAAGTATTCAGCCACAGGGCAGTGGGGTTGGTGAGTGCGGGTGTCCCATGATCCACAAGTTGGCATCCTGTCTCCCCGATGTAGAGGAGACCACATTGTGTGCAACAGACACAGTAGATAATGTGTGTGGAAGTGCAGGTACACCTCTGTCAGATGTGGAAGGAACCTTTGGGGCCCTGGACAGAGGTAAGGGGGGGGGGGGAGGTTGTGGGCCCAGGTTTGCAATGGCAGGAGAAGGTGCAGGTGGGGAGGATGGGATGGTGGGGGGACATGGACCTGACAAAGGAGTCACAGAGGGAATGGTCGGCATGGGCCAGTTTGGGCCAAAGGGCCTGTCTCCGTGCTGTAGGACTCTCTGACTCCAAGAACAACATCATCTCTGCATCTAACCAGTCAAGTTCTCAAGAACCTTGTATGCTTCAGTCAGGTCACCTGTTATTCTCCTAAACTCCAACGAGTACATGCTCAACCTCTCCTCACGAGATAGTCTCTCCATATCTGGGATCAGCTGAGTGAACATTCTCTGTATTGTCTCTATCTTTCCTTAGATAAGGGGCCCAAGGGTGTTCACAATGTTCCAGCTATGTTCTAACAAGTACCTTGTGAAGTTTGAGCAAGACTTCCCGATGTTTGTTCTCCATTTTCTTAATAAAGGCAAACATTCCACTTGCCTTCCCTATAACCTACTAAACTTGGATGCTAGCTTTTTGTGATTTATGCATAAGAACCCCTTACAATTCCCTCTGTGGAGCATTGCTTTCTGCTGTCTTACTCAATTTAAATAATAGTCAGCTCCTTTATTCGTCCTGCAAAAGCGTTTAAATTTTACCATGTATTTCTAATGCTCTTCTATTGTATCTTCAATCATAGACTCTAACATGTTCCCAACAGCAGGCATTGAGCTAAGTGGCCTAGAGTTACCTTTATTTTATTGTCTCTTTGCCTTTTTAAATGAAAGTATTACTTTGGCAGTTTTCCAATCCTCCTGGACATTTCCAGAATCCTCTACTATCCTAGATGCATCCCATTTTGTCCAGGGAACCTACTGGTTTTTGACCCCATCTGTTTCTTTAGTAATTTTTCTCCAGACAGTTATTTTGCTTATCTCTTCCCATACAACCATCTTGGGTCCTTGAGTATTTTGTAATTGGAATGCATTTAATGTGAAGACTGATCCATTTATTCAACTCCTCTGCCATTTCCTGGTTCTCCATTATTTATCCCTGACCATGTTTTCTACACAGTAGCTGCACACTTGAATACATTTCCTCTTTATATATTTAGAAATGCTCTTGCAGTCCATTTTGATATTATTCGGAGGTTGACACTCAATGTTTGTCTCCCTTTTATTTTTTTTCTTCTCTCTTTAAAAGTCTGACTCACGACCAGTCTATGCTGCATTTTTTTGTTTCATTCAGTTTGATGCTATTCTTAACTGCCATGGCTAACCATGGTAAATTTATCTTGTCTCACATCATATGGAGTTTTGGACTGGGGTGGACAAAGTTAGAAATCACACAACACCACATTATAATCCAACAGGTTTATTAACCTCGAAGCACTAGCTTTCAAGCGCTGCTCCTTCATCAGGCGGTGGTGGAACATGACGGTGCGACACAGACTTTATAGCAAAACGGTTACAGTGTCATGAAGTTGTAATGATGTATTAAACAACTTTAGTTATAAATGACACAATACCAGGTTCTAGTTCTTAAATAAATTTAGATCAAGTCTTTCATCTTTTAGAGTGGGATTTGGTGGTTTAGGTTCTTTAACATGTAAATCCCATAATTACATTCTCGTGATTTGGAGGAGCCGGTGTTGGACTGGGGTGGGCAAAGTTAAAAATCACACAACACCAGGTTATAGTCCAACAGGTTTATTTGGAATCACACTAGCTTTCGGAGGGACACTCCTTAGCCAGGTGGTTGTCTACCTGTTGAACTATAAGCTGGTGTTGTGTGATTTTTAACTTGAGCATTGTCAAGCTGGTGTGGGTTTATCTAACATGGTAATAGGTGCCAGCCCAGCCCCAGCCCCAGCCCCAGCCCAGCCCCAGCCCCAGCCCCAGCCCAGCCCCAGCCCCAGCCCCAGCCCCAGCCCAGCCCCAGCCCCAGCCCCAGCCCCAGCCCAGCCCCAGCCCCAGCCCCAGCCCAGCCCCAGCCCCAGCCCCAGCCCAGCCCCAGCCCCAGCCCCAGCCCCAGCCCAGCCCCAGCCCCAGCCCCAGCCCAGCCCCAGCCCCAGCCCCAGCCCAGCCCCAGCCCCAGCCCCAGCCCCAGCCCCAGCCCAGCCCCAGCCCCAGCCCCAGTCCCAGCCCCAGCCCGGCCCAGCCCAGCCCCAGCCCCAGTCCCAGCCCCAGCCCGGCCCAGCCCAGCCCAGGCCAGACAGTGTGTGATGGTAAACCCTGTTTCTAAAGTGGCTCTGACAGGTCTTTGTGAGGAATGTAACTGTGGGGACTGAGGCCTGTTGCTGAATGACCTTTAACCCCCCTGTCAGGCATTAACTAGTCAGTTATAACCAGTTGTTGTTGTAAACTGCTCTCCCATCCCCCCACAACCGGGGGCGGGGTTACAGCCACACCGTGGGGGAGGGCCCTACACCAGGCCCCCCCCCGGGGGCGGGGTTACAGCCACACCGTGGGGGAGGGCCCTACACCAGACCCCGCCCCCGGGGGGGGCAGGGTTACAGCCACACCGTGGGGGAGGGCCCTACACCAGGCCCCGCCCCAGGGGGGGCAGGGTTACAGCCACACTGTGGGGGAGGGCCCTACACCAGGCCCCGCCCCCGGGGGCGGGGTTACAGCCACACCGTGGGGGAGGGCCCTACACCAGACCCCGCCCCCGGGGGGCAGGGTTACAGCCACACCGTGGGGGAGGGCCCTACCGGGGGCGGGGCTGTCTCTCCAGCTCTGCCGTCATCACTCCACGACACCCACCCACGGGACGCTTGGCCCCAGTCATCATCAGAGTGCGCCGGACGTGGTTGGCGAGTGCGAGTGTGTCCGAGCGGCGGTGGGAGCGCGCGCGGAGACAGAGATACCCCCCTCCCCCACACCTCCCCCCCCCTTCCCCCAAGCGGGACAGAGAGACTCCCCCACCCCCCACAAAACCCTGAGAGACAGAGCTCCCCCTGACACCCACCCGCTCGGAGGCGCGATGCTGAAGGCCGTGATTCTGATTGGGGGCTCCCAGAAAGGTACCGTCACAGGGGGCGGGGCCACGGGGAGGGGGCGGGGCCGGGGTAGGTGGGGCCTGGGGAGGGGGCGGGATCTGAGGGAGAGGGGGCGGGGTCTGAGGGAGAGGGGAGGGGCTGGAGTAGGTGGGGCCTGGGTAGGGGGCGGGGTCTGAGGGAGAGGGGCGGGGCCGGGGTAGGTGGGGCCTGGGGAGGGGGCGGGGTCTGAGGGAGAGGGGGCGGGGTCTGAGGGAGAGGGGAGGGGCTGGGGTAGGTGGGGCCTGGGGAGGGGGCGGGATCTGAGGGAGAGGGGGCGGGATCTGAGGGAGAGGGGGCGGGATCTGAGGGAGAGGGGGCGGGGTCTGAGGGAGAGGGGGCGGGGTCTGAGGGAGAGGGGACGGCCTGGCTGAGATGGGGTGAGTCCACAGTGTGGGGTGTGGGGGGAGGCAGGGACAGGGAGATGTGGGGGAGGGCGAGAATCAGGAGTGACACTGTACGGACGGTAGTGAGGTCAGCCAGGAGGACCCCAGGGAATCTGAGTTCCCTGATTGGGGGCTGTTGAACTGGTCCAATCAGGGAGCCTTGGCTGACAGATATACACTGGGTGGGGGGGGGGTCAGAGGTCAGAGGTTCTGTTCACTCTGTGAGAGCTGGCTCTGAGGGAACTGGGTCAGTGTCAGGGACTCTCCACGTGGAAACAAAGGGGGACTTGGTGACAGGATAACGGCCTCTGTGGAGTTACTTCAGAAACTACCACATTTACAGATAATACAAAAATAGGTGGGAAAGCAGGTGGTGAGGATGACAAAAAGAGTTTGCAGAGGGACATAGTCTGGCTAAGCAAGCAGACCCACACTGAACACATAGAATGTAATGTTACGTACATACGGTAACAATTCCTGATGAAGGGCTCCAGCCTGAAAGGTTGATTTTCCTGCTCCTCGGATGCTGCGCTTTTCCAGCACCACTCTCGCAATATTGTAACAACAGTCAATAACGGTCAATATTAGGTTCATAACAGATTTTTCTTTTACATTCTAATTGGGCAATGGGAAAAGTGAGCCCATTTGGCAGGAGCAACAGAGAGGCTGAATATTATTTTAATGAAAGGCTGCAGAAAGTTACAGAACAGACATATTTGGATGTACTGGTCCATGAATCACAAATATCTAACATTCAAGGTAATAGAGAAGGTAATGTGGCATAAAAATGGGGAGGTTTTGCTAAAATCATACAAGGTATTGGTCAGATCACAATTGGAACACTGAACTGTTTTGGGACCCTTATCTAAGAAAACATTTCCTGGCACTGGAGGCAGTCCTGAGAAGGTTGAAGTTTTTAAAGTGATGAGCAGGTGTTTATATGAGGGTATTTTTTTTTATGTACTGTAGTCTACTTGGTAAGTTTGATAGGCACAGTATCGAGGGAGCTTTATTCTGTATCAAACCCAGTGTTAGAACATAGAACATTCCAGCGCAGTACAGGTCCTTCGGCCCTCAATGTTGTGCCGACCTGTGGAACCAATCTGAAGCCCATCTAACCTACACTATTCCATTCTCATCCATATGTTTATCCAATGACCATTTAAATGCCCTTAAAGTTAGTGAGTTTGCTACGGTTGCAAGTAGGGTGTTCCACACCCCTACTACTCTCGGATTAAAGAAACTACCTCTGACATCTGTCCTATATCTATCACCCCTCAATTTAAAGCTATGTCCCCTCGTGCTCGCCGTCACCATCCGAGGGAAAAAGGCTCTCCCTGTCCACCCTATCTAACCCTCTGATTATCTTATATGTCTCTAATAAGTCACCTCTCAACCTTCTTCTCTCTAAAGAAAACAGCCTCAAGTCCCTCAGCCTTTCCATATAAGACCTTCCCTCCATACCAGGCAATGTCCTGATAAATCTCCTCTGAACCCTTTCCAAAGCTTCCACATCCTTCCTATAACGCAGTGACCAGAACTGTACACAATACTCCAAGTGCGGCCACACCAGAGTTTTGTACAGCTGCAGCATGACCTCATGGCTCCAAAACTCAATCCCTCTACAAGGCTAACACACCATTTTTCATATTAATAACCTTATCATCCTGGGTGGCATCTTTCAGGGATCTATGTACATGGACACCAAAATCTCTCTGCTCATCTACAACACCAAGAATCTTGCCATGAGCCCAGTACTCTTTATTCCTGTTGCTTCTTACAAAGTGAATCAGGTCACACTTGTCCGCATTAAACTCCATTTGCCACCTCTCAGCCCAGCTCTGCAGCTTATCTATGTCCCGTTGTAACACGCAACATCCTTCAACACTATCCACAACTCTACCGACCTCAATGTCATCCGCAAATTTACAAACTCATCCTTCTACACCCGTGTACAGGTCATTTAAAAATGACAAACAGCAGTGGCCCCAAAACAGATCCTTGTGGAAGACCACTAGTAACTGAACTCCATGATGAACATTTCCCATCAACTGCAGTAGCTGTTCCTTGAATAAACTCTGCATTTCAAGCATGCCCACCCCCTGGAGTTTCCTTCCCCATCCTATGCATCCTAAATCTTGCCTGATTGCATCATAATTGCCTTTCCCCAGAATAAATCTTACCCTGTGTTATATACCTATCCCTTTCTATCACTAAAGTAAACATAACCGAATTGTGATCACTATCAGCAAAGTGCTCACCTACCTCCAAATCTAACACCTGGCCGGGTTCATTCCCCAGTACCAAATCCAATGTGGCCTCGCCCTTTGTTGGCCTGTCTATATACTGTGTCAGGAAACTATCCTATACACATTGGACAAGAACTGACCCATCTAAAATACTCGACCTATAGTATTTCCAGTCAATATTTGGAAAGTTAAAGTTCCCCATAACAATTACCCCGCTGCTCTTGCTCCTATCCAGAATTATCTTTGCTATCCTTTCCTCTACATCTCTGGAAAACTCCCAATGCCCCTCCAGTCCTGTTTCTAACCTCAGCCCATACTACCTCAGTAGACAGGTCCTCAAATGTCCTTTCTACCATTGTAATACTGTCCTTGACTAACAATGCCACACCTCCCCCTCTTTTACCATAGTCTCTGATCTTACTGAAACATCTAAATCCCGGAACCAACAACAACCATTCCTGTCCCTGCTTTATCCATGTCTCTGAAATGTCCACAAAAATGTTTGCTTCTCTTTCTCTCTCTCTCCTGCACTGACCTCACTATGTGCTTCCTTTGTCTGTTTCTCTCACTTTTAAAAGTGCTATTGTTTTCACTTTTTTTCCAAGTTGCAAAACAATGCAACTGCATATAAAATAGTAATTGCTGCTCCTGAAATTCGAGGAAATCACCTCCAACACCTAAAATGCCTCGAACAAAGAGCAACCTTTGAAGAGGTGACAATTAGGTTAGACCAGGGAAACCCAGTGGATGTGGTCTACCTAGACTTCCAAAAGGCCTTTGATAAGGTGCCACACGGGAGGCTGCTGAGTAAGGTGAGGGCCCATGTTGTTCGAGGTGAGCTACTGGTATGGATTGAGGATTGGCTGTCTGACAGAAGGCAGAGAGTTGGGATAAGAGGTTCTTTTTCGGAATGGCAGCCGGTGACAAGCGGTGTCCCGCAGGGTTCAGTGTTGGGGCCACAGCTGTTCACGTGATATATTAATGATCTGAATGAAGGGACTGGGGGCATTCTAGCGAAGTTTGCTGATGATACGATGTTAGGTGGACAAGCAGGTAGTACTGAGGAAGTGGGGAGGCTGCAGAAGGATCTAGACAGTTTGGGAGAGTGGTCCAGGAAATGGCTGATGGAATTCAACGTAAACAAATGCGAGATCTTTCACTTTGGAAAAAAGAATAAAAGCACAGACTACTTTCTAAACGGTGAGAAAATTCGTAAAGCCAAAATACAAAGGGATCTGGGAGTGCTAGTCGAGGATTCTCTAAAGGTAAACATGCAGGTTGAGTCTGTGATTAAGAAAGCGAATGCGATGTTGTCATTTATCTCAAGAGGGTTGGAATATAAAAACACTGTTGTGCTACTGAGACTTTATAAAGCTCTGGTTAGGCCCCATTTGGAGTACTGTGTCCAGTTTTGGTCCCCACACCTCAGGAAGGACATACTGGCACTGGAACGTGTCCAACAGAGATTCACACGGATGATCCCTGGAATGGTAGGTCTGACATATGAGGAACGGCTGAGGATCTGGGATTGTATTCATTGGAGTTTAGAAGATTAAGGGGAGATCTAATAGAAACTTACAAGATAATACATGGCTTGGAGAGGGTGGACGCTAGGAAATTGTTTCCGTTAGGTGAGGAGACTGGGACCCGTGGACACAGCCTTAGAATTAGAGGTGGTATATTCAGAACAGAAATGCGGAGACATTTCTTCAGCCAGAGAGTGGTGGGCCTGTGGAAATCATTGCCGCAGAGTGCAGTGGAGGCCGGGACGCTAAATGTCTTCAAGGCAGAGATTGATAAATTCTTGATGTCACAAGGAATTAAGGGCAACAGGGAGAATGCGGGTAAGAGGAGTTGAAATGCCCATCAGCCATGATTAAATGGCGGAGTGGACTCGATGGGCCGAATGGCCTTACTTCCGCTCCTATGCCTTATGGTCTTATGGTCTAACCTGTTACAGCCAGAAATTTTTCCCATTCTCCACCTTGGATTACCCAGAATCCAATAGGCTGGGGCTGTTTTCCCTGGAGCATTGAAGGCTGAGGGGTGACCTTATAGAGGTTTATAAAATCATGCGGGTCATGGATAGGGTAAATAGACAAAGTCTGTTCACTGGGATGGTGGAGTCCAGAACTAGAGGGCATAGGTTTAGGGTGAGAGGGGAAAGATATAAAAGAGACCTAAGGGGCAACGTTTTCAAGCAGAGGGTGGTACGTGTATGGAATGAGCTGCCAGGGGATGTGGTGGAGGCTGGTATAATTGCAACATTTAAAAGGCATCTGATGGGTACATGAATAGGAAGGGTTTGGAGGGATATGGGCCGGGTGCTGGCAGGTGGGACTAGATTGGGTTGGGATATCTGGTCGGTGTGGATGGGTTGGACTGAAGAGTCTGTTTCCGAGCTCTATTACTCTATGGATGTAGATTTGCTCGCTGAGTTGGAAGGTTCATTTCCAGACGTTTCGTCACCTTACTCGGTAACATCTTCAGTGGGCCTCCAGGTGAAGCTTGTATGTCTCTATGTTGACTCAGTCCTGGGATTGTTTCACGGGGACAGTGCAGAAGGAACTTTAGCCTGTGTCCATAAGGCCCAAGTCCGGAGTGTGATGGAATATTCTCCACTTGCCCTGGATGGGGGCAGCTCCAACAACACTCAAGAAGCTCAACACCATCCAGGACAAAGCAGCCGCTTGATTGGCCCCACATCCACAAACACCCACTCCCTCCCCCACCCACACTCAGTAACAGCAGTGTGTACCACTTACAAGATGCTCTGCAGAAACTCACCAAAGATCCTCAGGCAGCACCTTCCAAACCCACAACCACTTCCATCTAGAAGGACAAGGGCAGCAGATCCATGGGAACACCACCCCCTGTGAGTTCCCCTCCGAGTCCCTCACCATCCTGACTCGGAAATATATCACCGTTCCTTCAGTGTCACAGGGTCAGAATCCTGGAATTCCCTCCCTAAGGGCATTGTGGGTCTACCCACAGCACATGGACTGCAGCGGGTCAAGAAGGCAGCTCACCCCCACCTTCTCAAGGGGGCAACTAGGGACGGGGAATAAATACTGGGCCCAGACAGCGACACCCATGTCCCACAAATTGTGAAAAAAATCTAACCCCATACTGTCCCTGTCCTGGGAGTGTTTGATGGGGGACAGTGTAGAGCAAGTTTTACTTTGTATCTAACCCCGTGCTGTCCCTGTCCTGAGAGGGTTTGATGGGGGCAGTGTAGAGGAGGCTTTCCTCTGTATCTAACCCCGTGCTGGGAGGGTTTGATCTGACTCTGGGTGCCTGGAGTAATGGTGTTGTATGTTTCCAGGTACACGGTTCCGGCCTTTGTCCTTCGAGGTTCCGAAGCCGCTGTTCCCTGTGGCTGGGGTCCCAATGATCCAGCATCACATCGAGGCTTGTGCAAAGGTAATAGTCTTCCTTTCAGTTTCCCTCAGAATAGCTGACAAACACCCGTCACTGAGGTAATGGGCTGGAGATCAACCCTGCTATTCCAGAGTCATCATGAAAGTTCAAACAATTTGTAAAAGTTTGCAAATTACTCTCTTTTAGACACAAGTTGATTGAGAGCATTGAACATATTTCTGTGCTTTACAAGGATTACAATTTATTACAAATAAGTAGATTCTTGCTACAGATATACAATTATGAGGCGACAATATTTAGTTGTACTAACTAGAACTCTCAATTTAAAACTGCCCTCAACACACAAGTTGGGACAGACACTAAAACGAAATGGGCGTTAGGATATAGGGAAAGACTGTGAAGGCAGTTTAATGATTCCTGTTGACAGGGTTCACTCAGATGATCCTTTTGGCTTGTCCGGATCTGCTGCTCTTGATCTTCCTTCTCCAAGTCCTTCCACATGCTGCAGGAGGCACAGAGCAACTGGCTCACAGCTTATTAGAATTAGAATCCCTACAATGTGGAAACAGGCCCTTCAGCCCAATAAGTCTACACCAACCCTCTGAAGACTATCCCACCGAGACCTATTCCCCTACCCTAACCAATGCACCTAACCTATATATCCCTGAACAGTACAGGCAATTTCCCATGGCCAGTTCACCTAACCTGCACATCTTTGGACTGTGGGAGGAAACCAGAGCACCCGGAGGAAACCCACGCAGACACGGGGAGAATGTGCAAACTCCACACAGACAGTCACGTGAGGCTGGAATCAAACCTGGGTCCCTGGTGCTGTGAGACAGCAGGGCTAACCACTGAGCCACTGTGCCGCCTCTCTGACTTAATAGTTATTGGTTATGGCCACACCTGGTGAAAGGCAATACGCTGGGCTTCCTTCAGGCTTCCGGTGTGTTTCCCTTCAGGGAAAGGGACAGCATGTTCCTTTCTGAAGACCAGATAGCTTCAAACCCAGGTGTTCAGCATCTGGGAGCCAGCCACATCGTTGTTGCCAGGCAGAGGGCTTGTCATGGCCAACTGTTCATCATTTGATCGATGAACCTACCCCTTGTTGCTGGCTGAATTGTCATTTGTAAACGCTCCAGCTCCAGCTCATCCCTGGCCTTCCCCTGATCTTCAACCAGCAGCTGTGTAAACAACGCTTACAGTGAGTGTCAGGAAACTTGCTTTCAGAATGTGAGGTAATCATGTTGAACAATGCTTGGTTCTTAAAACATTCCTTTTTTCCTACATTAGTCCACAGTCAAAAATACACAGAAATAAAAAATTATGATCTTTACACAATCATCATGAAACCCAGTGGTGCAATCAGTGCAATATAAAGGGACAACAGAAGCTGCTGAAAAAGCTCAACTGCATATGGAGAGAAATCAGAGTTAACGCTTTCGATCGAGTGACATATCCTCAGAATTCATGAAGGAGCTTAGAAAGTCTGGGGATTCCCAAAGGTGTTTTATCTGCAAATAAAGAGCAAAAGGATACAGGACAGTCTGGTATGATGCATATTTCTTCAGTGTGGATTCACTGTAACGTGATTGATGAGTTGGGGATGCTGTTTTTACAGCGTGAAGTTTGAAAACGTGTGTTGGTTGTAGTGCAATTACATCATCAACAATTTAAGCCTCCTGTTTCTAAAGCGCAATTTTTGTATAACGCAAGAATGCAACCATCACGTTACAGAAGAGCTGACAGTAAGTATTTATGGCAAATTATAAACCAATTGTTAATTTTAAATCTGTCATTGATAGATTTTTATTATCCAGTGATGTTAAGAATAATGGAAGTAAGTCAGCTATCTAGAGTTAGGTCAGCTCTTAGCCAGAATCTCATTGAATGGTGGGACAGGTTGTGGGGCTGAATGGCCTCCTCCTGTTCCTGTGTTCCTCTCTGTCTGTCTCTCTAGGTTCCAAATTTGAAGGAGATCTTACTGATTGGGTTTTACCAGCCAAGCGATGAATTAAACCGTTTCCTCTCATCAGCACAGCAGGAATTCAAAGTCTGTATCAGGTAACAATTCATTGTCCTAAAAGCTCTCTGTGTTGTTGATAGTGTGAGGTGTATGTGCACGTTCAGTGTGGCAGATCCCGTCCTGTTGCTGAGAGAACTGTACACTGAGTGTCGGAGAATTGTCCAGTTACAAATAGAGGCCACACATGGAGCTTGTAAAATTGACAAACACTGATTTATTCCTCATGATATTGTGGGGAAGAGAAATTGACTGGACTGATACCAACTGGATACTTTGCCCAGTTCCCTCCCTGAGCAGAAGGTACAGTCAGTTTTAGCGGGTTACAGCAGTATAATGTTAATCACAAAACAATGCAGTTTCGAGAAGTTAATAGAAAACAGTTGCTTGTCCGGCAGTGTCCATCAGTTAACAATTATAACAGGAGGTGAAAGTGAGGACTGCAGATACTGGAGATCAGAGTCAAGATTAGAGTGGTGCTGGAAAAGCACAGCAGCTCAGGCAGCATCCGAGGAGCAGGAGCATTCACATTTTGGGCCAAAGTCTTTCATCATGAAATTGTAACAGGAGGTTTAGCTGATCTGCAGAAACAGGTGCTAATGGCTAGCATCCTGGCTTCAATAGTGTTCATAGGGCTTTTGCCCGAAACGTCGATTTCGCTGCTCCTCGGATGCTGCCTGAACTGCTGTGCTCTTCCAGCACCACTAATCCAGAAAATAGTGTTCATTCTTGTCTGGTATCTTGGTGCCACCTAGTCTGTGTGGGCTGTAAGGTTGTTGCTGATCTGATTGTGGTTTCAGCTGGACTTTCCCAACTGCTTCCATGAACCCTTCACTCCTTTGTCTCTCAAACGTCAGTCTAACTCCACCTTGAACAGATTCTTCAATAAAGATAAAATACTGCAGATGCTGGAAATCTGAAACAAATGCAGAGTGTCCTGGAGAAACTCTGCAGGTCTGACAGCATCTGTGGAGAGAGAAAAATGGAGTTAATGTTTCGGGTCCACTATTACTCTTAGGCAGAACTCATTTGTTATGTGTGTTTGCTCTCAGGTATCTCCAAGAGTACATAGCTCTGGGCACTGGCGGTGGGCTGTATCACTTCCGAGACCAGATCCTGTTTGGAAACCCAGAGAAATTCTTTGTCATGAACGCAGATGTTTGCTGTGAGTTTCCCCTGGTGGAAATGATGGAATTCCAGCAATCCCGGGGCCACCTCGACTCATTCGTCATGTTGGGCACAACTGTAAGGAAACTGTTCCATGATGTTGTCGAAATCCTCTGAAATTTCTATTCAGGGTTAGAGGGGCAGGGGAGGGTGGTACACTGCAGGGTGAAAAGGATGGTGGTTTATGGATGGGCCACGGAGATTGGTTTGGGGTAGAGGGAGATAGGGAGGTTTGGACTTGGATGGGTGAGGCTGGTGTAGTGTTTATTCATTCACAGGATGTAGGCAAAGCTGGCTGGTCCAGCATTTATTACCCATCCCTAATTACCCCTGGAGAAGGTGTTGCAACAGCTGCATTCCTGGGTGTAAGGGCTGTCAGTGGGCGAAATCCAGGATTCTGACCCAGTGACACTGAAGGAACAGCGATGTGTTTCCAAGTACGTGTTCCCATGGATCTGCTGCTCTTCTCTTTCCAGATGGAAGTGGTTGTGGGTTTGGAAGGTGCTGTCTGAGGATCTTTGGTGAGTTTCTGCAGAGCATCTTGAAGATGGTACACACTGCTGTTACTGAGTGTGGGTGGGGGAGGGAGTGGGTATTTGTGGGTGTGGTGCCAGTCAAGCAGCTGCTTTGTCCTGGATGGTGTCGAGCTTCTAGAGTGTTGTTGGGGCTGCCCCCATCCAGGGCAAGTGGGGAATATTCCATCACACTCTGGACTTGGGCCTTGGAGATGGTGGACAGACTTTGGGGAGTCAGGAGATGAGTAATTCCTAACTTCTGACCTGCTCTTGTAGCCACTGTGTTTATGGGGCAAATCCAGTTGAGCTTCGGTTCAGTGATAAGCCGCCAGGATGTTGATAGTGGGGCATTCAATGATAATTACGCCATTGAATGTACAGACATGATGGGTCAAATGGCCTTCTTCTGTACTGTAAAATTCTACAGTTCAAGGTGACGATGGTTCGATTCTCTCTTACTGAGATGGTCATTGCCTGACATTGTGTGCACGTTATCCTGGATGAGGTTTAGTTGAAGCTGCCTGTTAATGCTCTCTGTTGTCTCTTTGCAGGCGAACAGGAGGCAGTCGATGAATTACGGCTGCATTGTGGAGAACCAGCAGACCCACGAGGTGAGTCCCTTGCTCTGTCACAGGCCATGACGGGCTCGGGGGATAGGATGTAGGCTGTTCCCACTGCTTCATTCAGCACAGGCTGCTTCTATTACACATCAACTGGCCATTCAGCCCATCTGCACTGTGCGTCATAGAGCATACTGCCACACTGACGCTCCACTAACCCCTTCCTGTGACTGCCACCGGCCCCCATTGTAACAGAGTCTGTGGTAGCCGCATTGATCTGTATAGCCACCTTCAGACTCACCCTGAGGGTGGGAGAGAGTCCTCCTTATCTATGAGGGACCGTTGATGATGATGATGATGATGACTATACTGGTGTTTGTGCTGCACAGAAACCTCCTCCCAGCCCATTTCCCCTCCCTCCCCATAACCAGCTACTCCTGTCTCTACCATGCAGTGTCCAGTTTACCGTTAAATATGTCTATGTGATCCACCACCTCCACTTCCTGTGGGGAAAGCAGTTTCTCAGCTTTGTGCCTCCATATCAGGAAGCAATGTAAAGGAATATTTCGGTCTTGTGGGGGGAGGGGGCTGGTGCAGATTCACTAGAATGATAACTGGGGCTGAAAGGGTTAAATATGAGGCCAGGTCACAGAGACTAAGCTGCTATTCCCTCCAGTGTAAAAGTTGGAATTGAGATGTTTGAGCTGATAGGATTGAGAGAGAGAAACCATTTCCTTCAGACAGTGGGAGGAAGATACCCCATTCAAATTGGAGCTTGGGTCCATTCAGGATTGATATCAGGAAACACTCAAAAAGGGGAGTGAAATCAGGAACCCTTCTACTCCCCATGCCATCTGCAAATGTCCCACCCACCCCCCCCCGACCACAAAACTGTAGGGGCTGGAATGGGAGGGGGCTGGTCAGCAGAGTTTCAGAGACTGAACTGGATAGGTTTCTGAGGGATAAGGGGGTCAGTGATTTGGTGAAAAGACAGCCGACTGGACTTGAGATATGAATCAAACAGGTGCAGTCGCTGATTGGCTTCGTCCTGCTCACACGTTCCTGGAGGAAGTTGTGAGATTTAAGTGGCCATTGTTTGTTTGGTTTGACATACTGGACAGGGAGAAACACAAAGTGAAATGGATAGCTTGCTTTTGGCAGCAAGTTGTTCTGACCGTAACTGTACTCCCTGAAAGACAAAGAAGGCAAATTCCTAACGGGATTGCGATAAATATTAGAATAAAACAAAACGTCCAGGGTCTGGGGAAAAGAGCAGAGAAGTGGGATAGAATGTAGAATTGTACAGCACAATACAGGCCCTTTGGCCCTCGATGTTGTGCCAGCCTTTTATCCTACTCTAAGATCAAGCTAACCCACATACCCTTCATTGTACCATTTTCCATGTGGCCATCCAAGAGTTGCTTAAATGCTCCTAATGGGGGATGAATTGCATTGGTTCTTCACATAGCCAGTACAGACACGATAGACTGAATGGCCTCCTCCTGTATTGTCTGGTTCTGTAGTCCAACAGGCGGCACCTGATCATGTTCCGACAGATTCCAACCAGACTGTCATCAATGTTTAATGTCCAACTGGGCAGGCAGACAGCAGCTTACATGAAGGACAGTGTGGGAAGTGTAACAATTCTTTAGTGTCCACTGCTAAAGTCCTGGAGTCAACCCACAAGCAACTGACCTTTCACTGGGGAGTGGGTTATTTCAGTCTGTTTCTCCTTTATATCATTTCCATCTTTGTCTTTCCTTCAGCCAAAGTTGAGGAAATATATTTTTAAAATTCATTCTTGGGGGGGGCATGAGTCACTCTCATGTTCATCATTTATTCCCCGTCCCTAGTTGCCCCTTGAGAAGGTGGGGGTGAGCTGCCTTCTTGAACCGCTGCAGTCCATGTGCTGTGGGTAGACCCACAATGCCCTTAGGGAGGGAATTCCAGGATTCTGACCCAGTGACACTGAAGGAACGGGGAGATATTTCCAAGTCAGGATGGTGAGGGGCTCGGAGGGGAACTCACAGGGGTTGGTGTTCCCATGTATCTGCTGCCCTTGTCCTTCTCGATGTTGATGGTATGACGTCTGCACAAGAGTCATACCAGACTCTCTGTGTTTACTCTGTTTTCTTCTCCACAGATGGTGCCAGACCTGCTGAATTTCTCCAGCATTTTCCATGTTTGTTTCAGATTCCCAGCATCCACAATATTTCATTTTTATATAGATGGTAGTGATTGTGGGTTTACAAGGTGCTGTCTATGGATCTTTGGTGAGTTTTTGTTGTGCATCTTGTCAATGGTGCATAGTGCTGCTAGTCATTGGGGGAGGGAGTGGGTGTATATGATGGATGCTGAGCAAGCAGACCACTTCATCCTGGATGGTGCTGAGCACCTTGGTTCTGGACATGTAGTGATTCAGAGTGCAGTGAGCTATAGTTATCACTACCCTCCACAGGCTGTTGTGACATTAGCCTTGTAATACTCTCCTCCGTGACTACCTGGTCAGGTCCACGCCCCCCTAAACCCACCCTCCCATCCTGGCGCCCTCCCCTGCCACTGCAGGAATTGCAAAACTTGCGCCCACACCTCCTCCCTCACCTCTATCCAAGGCCCTAAAGGAGCCTTCCACATCCATCAAAGTTTTACTTGCACATCCACTAATATCATTTATTGTATCCGTTGCTCCCGATGCGGTCTCCTCTACATTGGGGAGACTGGACACCTCCTAGCAGAGCGCTTTAGGGAACATCTCCGAGACACCCGCACCAATCAACCAAACCGCCCCGTGGCCCAACATTTCAACTCCCCCTCCCACTCTGCCGAGGACATGGAGGTCCTGGGCCTCCTTCACCGCCGCTCCCTCACCACCAGACGCCTGGAGGAAGAACGCCTCATCTTCCGCCTCGGAACACTTCAACCCCAGGGCATCAATGTGGACTTCAACAGTTTCCTCATTTCCCCTTCCCCCCCCTCATCCTAGTTCCAAACTTCCAGCTCAGCACTGTCTCCATAACTTGTCCGGACTTGTCCTACCTGCCTATCTCCTTTTCCACCTATCCACTCCACCCTCTCCTCCCTGACCTATCACCTTCATCCCCTCCCCCACTCACCCATTGTACTCTATGCTACTCTCTCCCCACCCCCACCCTCCTCTAGCTTATCTCTCCACCCTTCAGGCTCTCTGCCTGTATTCCTGATGAAGGGCTTTTGCCCGAAACGTCGATTTTCCTGCTCCTCGGATGCTGCCTGAACTGCTGTGCTCTTCCAGCACCACTAATCCAGAATCTGGTTTCCAGCATCTGCAGTCATTGTTTTTCCCCTCTCCTCTTCTCCTGCCTTTTGCAGGTTCTCCATTATGTGGAAAAACCAAGCACTTTTGTCAGTGACATCATTAACTGTGGAATTTACCTCTTCACGCCGGATATTTTCCAGTATATCGGAGAAGTGTTCAAGAAAAACCAGCAGGACCTTTCCATGTGAGTACAGCAGATGGATAAGGTGTTTGATAATCATGTTGACTATCCTGTCACTCACTCTGTACCTGCCAGCAGCAGTACCCTGACTGCTACCCACACAGGCTTCCCATCTCCTCATCCTCCATTTCCTATTCAAACTCTCAACTTGGAGACCACTACCCGGTGTCATACTGCAAGTCATTGTGCCTGTTTGAAAGAGATTTCCAGTTCACCCACTCTCCCACTCTTTCACCGTGGCCAGTTGAATTTCATCTTTCAAGTATTTCTGTAATTGCCATCCTTTCAGGTGCACAGTCCAGGCTGATGGAGGACTGTATTGGCATGGACTCATCTTCCCCTAGCACTAATATAGCTCTGTGCTTGATGGGCTCAGCAACGTGACCACATCAGTGGCCTGGAGCTAGCTCCAGACTCTGGCTCTTTGTGGTGGTAGTGGGAGGGATGTCACTGGCCTCTGATAGGAAATGAAGGAAGATGCCACCCTGTCAAAGCATGGCTCAATCTGTCGGTCCCCATCCAGCTCAACAGTATCCTTAAACAGGAGACTCTGATCATAGGGAAACAATATTCCCTGCCTGGCTGATCCCTCTCTGAGCACTGGTTTGATGGTCTTGTCCAGTCCAATTTAACAAAGTTAAGGTGTTCCTCCTGCCTTCCTGTGCCCCTGAACATCTGTGTACATAAGTATGGCTCCACCTTATTACAGCTGTCTGTCATTTCTCATCTCTTCCTTTTATTCTCGGTCGGACCTTCTTCACTTTGCTGGTCCTGTTCTCAGGTATCCTTCCATTGGGTGAGTTTGGCTCTGGTCGTGTAGTCTGCTCTGTAGGGCTTGTTAATCCTGGCACAATCCCATCCAGGCTGTAAACCGCCAACCCTCTACCCCGAGAATAAGTAACTGCAAGATCATTGAGCAAAATTCTCACTAGCGAGTGATATATCTGACCAGCAGAGAAAGTTCCGGACTAAAGAACGGGCGAGGTGGGTGAGCAAGAACAACCAATAACAGAAGCTGGGATGTTGACCATTATCTGGAGGTTAATTGTGAGGGAGTGACATGTCAGGTCAGATGTACATCACTCCTGTTTGATGCCAGTTGCAGACATTGTGTTCAGCCCTGGGCTTATCTGGGAGGACACATCGGCCTTGGAGCAGGAACAGCACAGAATGTCCCCAGAGTTAAATGGAAATAAACAACAAAAACAACAAGATTGCAGGAATTGTGTCCGTGCTCTCATGCACTGAAGGTGTAAAGAGTGGACCTGGTTGTGATGTTTGGAATTATAAAGGGTTTTGATGGAGTTTCTAGAGAGAAGCGATGAGTCCTGATGTGGAGAATCCAGGACATTAACATTACTGCCTGGTCATTCAGGGCTGAATACTTCCCACACATCTCAAACATTGAACCAAAGTGAGGGTGAAGTGAAGATAAGAGATTAGCTAAGGTCTAATCTAATGGCAGACAGTGGTCTGAGGAGTGAATGGTCTCCTGCTATATTAGTGTACATTAGCCAGCAGGTATCAGGAGCACTGGTTAATCCTTACTGGGTAATGTACCACCAGCCCAAGAGGCAGGTTCCTGCCCTCTCTCCCTCCAGCGTCCATTCCTGCCTGTCTCTCTTGTCTGAATCTCCTCTGATTGCTTCACTCTGTCTGATTCTCTCTCTCTCAACTGCATGGCTGTTTTCCTCTTGTGTATGGATATCTTTCACACTAACATACAAATTAGGAGGAGGCCATTCAGCCCCTCTAGCCTGCTCCATTATTCAGTGAGATCCTGGTTGATCTGATTTGAAACTCAAATCCACATTCTCACTAATTCCCACATTCCCATCAATCCCAACCCTGATCTCTCCAGCTCCACTTAAACATATCCACATTCTTCTAGCACCTTCCCAGAGGAGAGCTTCAAAGACTCATGGCCCTCAGACAAAGAAATTCACCTCATCCCTGTTTTAAACAGGCAATTTCCAGGCTTTAAACATTGAGTTCTAGTTTGAGATTCCCCCTCAAGAAGTCCTTATAACAAACCCCTGACTCATTTGTGTCCTCCTATCTCCTTACTGTAGCTCTTGAACACATTATCGATTATTGTCATTGTGTGCATTAAAGGAGGAAGCTGTTATCTCTGATTTGCCTGTTACTCTCTTTCTCTCACACCACTGTTTCTTTTAGTGTTGATTTTTGGACTTCTCTCTCTCTCTTTGTGTGTCTGCCTGTTTTTCTCTCTCTCTCTCTCACTCTCTCTATCTTTCTGTCTCGGTGCATTCCCCCCCGCCCCACCTCTTTCTCTGCTTCACTTTCACAATCCCTTCCTCACCTGTCTGTCACATTCCAATACCTGTCCGTATCCCATAACCGAGCCTGGATGGGAAGCTGCTCAGAGCTGTAGCTGGTGCATGCTTTTCCAGCTGAGTGAAATGTTTCTGGTTTGGAATGTGGTGTCTGACAGCGAGGGAAGCAGAGCCTGAAATCAGGAGCATTGGGAATCAGAGATTGGGGTGAAAGCAGCGGAAATGGTGAAGTGGTTACAGTCAAGGGTAGGCTTTGTGTTGCACTGAGGCCTTGAGCTGAACTAAGTCCCATGGGGGTGGGGTGGAGGGGAAGGTGAAACATCCTGGGGAGGGCTTCTCTACTGGGGTTGGGGGCTTGTGTCATGTTGAGTGGATTCAGTCACAATGGGGAGGGGGGTCTGTGTCACAATGGGGAGGGGGGTCTGTGTCACAATGGGGAGGGGGGTCTGTGTCACAATGGGAAGGGGGGTCTGTGTCACAGTGGGGAGGGGGTCTGTGTCACAGTGGGGAGGGGGTCTGTGTCACAGTGGGGAGGGGGGACTGCGTCACAGTGGGGAGGGGGGACTGTGTCACAGTGGGGAGGGGGGACTGCGTCGCAGTGGGGAGGGGGGACTGCGTCGCAGTGGGGAGGGGGTCTGTGTCACAGTGGGGAGGGGGTCTGTGTCACAGTGGGGAGGGGGTCTGTGTCACAGTGGGGAGGGGGGTCTGTGTCACAGTGGGGAGGGGGTCTGTGTCACAGTGGGGAGGGGGTCTGTGTCACAGTGGGGAGGGGGGACTGCGTCACAGTGGGGAGGGGGGACTGCGTCACAGTGGGGAGGGGGGTCTGTGTCGCAGTGGGGAGGGGGGACTGCGTCACAGTGGGGAGGGGGGTCTGCGTCGCAGTGGGGAGGGGGTCTGTGTCACAGTGGGGAGGGGGTCTGTGTCACAGTGGGGAGGGGGTCTGCGTCACAGTGGGGAGGGGGTCTGCGTCACAGTGGGGAGGGGGACTGCGTCACAGTGGGGAGGGGGTCTGCGTCACAGTGGGGAGGGGGGACTGCGTCACAGTGGGGAGGGGGGACTGCGTCACAGTGGGGAGGGGGGACTGCGTCACAGTGGGGAGGGGGGTCTGCGTCACAGTGGGGAGGGGGGTCTGCGTCACAGTGGGGAGGGGGGTCTGTGTCAGAGTGGGGAGGGGGGTCTGTGTCAGAGTGGGGAGGGGGGTCTGCGTCACAGTGGGGAGGGGGGTCTGCGTCGCCGTGGGGAGGGGGTCTGCGTCGCCGTGGGGAGGGGGGTCTGCGTCGCCGTGGGGAGGGGGGTCTGCATCACAGTGGGGAGGGGGGTCTGCGTCGCCGTGGGGAGGGGGGTCTGCATCACAGTGGGGAGGGGGGTCTGCGTCGCCGTGGGGAGGGGGGTCTGCGTCGCCGTGGGGAGGGGGGTCTGCGTCGCCGTGGGGAGGGGGGTCTGCGTCGCCGTGGGGAGGGGGGTCTGCGTCGCCGTGGGGAGGGGGGTCTGCGTCGCCGTGGGGAGGGGGGGTCTGCGTCGCCGTGGGGAGGGGGGTCTGCGTCGCCGTGGGGAGGGGGGTCTGCGTCACAGTGGGGAGGGGGGACTGTGTCACAATGGGGAGGGGGGACTGCGTCGCAGTGGGGAGGGGGACTGCGTCGCAGTGGGGAGGGGGGACTGTGTCACAATGGGGAGGGGGGACTGCGTCGCAGTGGGGAGGGGGACTGCGTCGCCGTGGGGAGGGGGGTCTGCGTCGCCGTGGGGAGGGGGGTCTGCGTCGCCGTGGGGAGGGGGGTCTGCGTCGCCGTGGGGAGGGGGGTCTGCGTCGCCGTGGGGAGGGGGGACTGTGTCACAATGGGGAGGGGGGACTGCGTCGCAGTGGGGAGGGGGACTGCGTCGCCGTGGGGAGGGGGGTCTGCGTCGCCGTGGGGAGGGGGGTCTGCGTCGCCGTGGGGAGGGGGGTCTGCGTCGCCGTGGGGAGGGGGGTCTGCGTCGCCGTGGGGAGGGGGGTAGGTGGCGTTGACACAGAGTGAGTGCTGAGGGTGACACTAACTCAGCTGAGGCATGGGTGTGTTCAGCTTCACTCGGTGTTTAATTCGCTGCTCAGGTCCCCACTGCATCCTGGCTTTTGAGCATGTGACTTTTTTTCTGGTTTTCTCCTCTTCCTCAGTTGTTAGCAATGCTGCCTCACAGCACCAGGGACCCGGGTTCAATTCCACTTTCAGGCGACTGTCTGTGTGAACATAGAACATTACAGCGCAGTACAGGCCGATCTATGGAACCAATCTGAAGCCCATCAAACCTACACTATGCCATTCTCATCCAGATGTTTACCCATTGACCATTTAAATGCCCTTAATGTCGGCAAGTTTACTTCTGTTGCAGGCAGGGTGTTCCATGCCCCTACTCTCTGAGTAAAGAAACTACCTCTGACATCTGTCCTATATCTATCACCCCTCAATTTAAAGCTATGTCCCCTCGTGCTAGCCATCACCATTCGAGAAAAAAGGCTCTCACTGTCCACCCTATCTAACCCTCTGATTAGCTTATATGTTCCAATTAAGTCACCTCTCAACCTTCTTCTCCAATGAAGTTAGCACACTCTCCCCGTGTTTGCGTGGGTTTCCTCCGGGTGTTCCAGCTTCCTCCCACAGTCCAAAGATGTGCAGGTTAGGGTGGATTGGCCATGGGAAATGCAGGGGTAGGGAAAGGGAGTCAATCAGGGTTGGACGTTGTTTGGAGGGTCAGTGTGGACTCAATGGGCTGAACGGCCTGTTTCCCTATTGTAGGGATTCTATGATTCTTTCTTGTCTTGATCTTTTTGCTCAGTCACATCAGATTACCTCACTGAACCGGAATTCTGGAGCCACACCATTCCAGAGTTTTGGAAGTGGAAGGGCAGTGGTTTCGGATTCTCAATCACTCTGTACCTCTCCCTTCAGTGGGAAGACCATCAGTACATCAAGCGGTCTCTTACTGCCAAGAATCCTTGAGCTGGGCCAGGGATTGGGATTCAGATGCAGAACCCCACCCTGTATTCCAACACTATGATGGATGAGGACCATGTTCTACAAAATTCTTTTCCCTGGGTCCACATCCAAAACTGAAAAGGGTTTAATCAACTTGGAAATAGGGAACAATGAGGGGAGGCTTTCAGCTGTATCCATATCCAATCACAAATCAATAGACCTGGTGTCCCCTGAGTGGGGTATATCTGACACAAGGAGGGGGAGTGAAGGGGGTGTCAGTATCTGATAACTTCATCCCACAGAGAGGAGAACACAAATGGCTGGCAGCGAGCTGAGGTCATTCGCCTGGAGCAAGATATCTTCACCACCATGGCTGGGCGTGGCTCCCTCTACATTTACAAAACCGATGGCTTTTGGAGTCAGATCAAGTCAGCAGGGTGAGTGTTAACGTGGAGCGGGACGGGCAATCCACACGCAGGCACAAAGGGCAAGGCAACTGGATGGATGGAAGGGTGATGGCGGGGCACTGGCTAGGGGGGACACAGGCAGAGAAACCGGGACACTGCAAGGAACAAGCAACCTGGACGGACAGGAATAGTGTGGATTCAGAGATGAAGTGAGTGGCAGGCTGACGGAATGGAAGTAGAGGAAGGAGATGGAGAGAAAGGCCAACTGAGAAAAGGCCCACTTTGGGCTCCATTTGTGAACCTTCACCTGAGTGTGGGTTTGGTGTAGTTTACCTCAGTGCTCTGGGAAAATCCATTCTGGGCTCCAGATCCTGATCAATAGCCAGTGACAGTCGCTGGATATTGCACACGGGAACATTGAGAAAGGAGACACCTATAGAGTCAAACAGGCCAGAACCAGGCCTTTCGGCCCTCTCTATCAGTGCCAGCCAACAAACACCAAACTACACTAATCCCATTTACCAGATCACAGTAAATTCCCGGTATTTAAGGTATATAATTTTTGCCAGTTTATCAAGAATGCCGGGTCATCAGGTGCTAGTTATAACATTTACTTAGCCTCCCTCCACCATTGTCTCAAGCAGCACGTAGAAATTTCTATCAACCTCTGGGTGAAGAAATCTTTCCTCAAAGTTCCTGCAAACCACTTTCTCAACAAGGACAATACAGCACAGGAACAGGCCCTTCGGCCCTCCAAGCCTGTGCTGACACATTTTACCCTTCCATACTAAAACTGTCTTACCTTACAGGATCCATATCCCTCTATTCCCTTCCTGTATCCGTCCAGGTCCTTCTTGAATGCTGCAGTTGTGTCTGTTTCCACCCCCTCCTCTGGCTGCGTGTTCCAGGCACTCACCACCCTCTGTGTGAAAAACTTGCCTCACACATCTCTTTTAAACTTCCTCCCTCTCACCTTGAACCTGTGTCCCTAGTAACTGACCCCTCCACCCTGGGAAATAGCCTCACATTTTCCACTCTATCCATGCCATTTCACAATCTTATAAATTTCTATCAGCTGTCCCCTCAACCTCCTGTGTTCCAGTGAAAACAAGCCCAGTCTATCCAACCTTCCTTCATTACTGGAATCCCCCAGACCAGGCAACATCCTGGTAAACCTTTTCAGTACTGTCTCCAAAGCATCCACACTCTTCTGGTAGTGTGTGGTGACCAGAACTGTACACAATATTCCAAGTGTGGTCTAAGTAAAGTTCTATAAAGCTGCAGCATAACTTGCCTATCCTTGTACTCAATGCCCTTTCCAATGAAGGCAAGCATGCCAGAGGCCTTTTTCGCTCCCTTATCTACCTGCGCTGTCTCCTTAAACATATGCCTGAAGATTAAGGTTTTAGATACATCTGCCAATAGAGAAAAGATTCTCACAATCTACTCTGTCTGTGAATCTCGTAATTTTGTATCTTTTAATCGGATTTCCCCCCTCAGCCTCCTCTGCTCCAGGGAAAACAATCCCAGCCTTTTCAGTCTCTCCTCATCACTGAGACTTTCCATCTCAGGCACATCCTGCTGAATGTCCTCTGCACCCTCTCCAGTTCAATCACATCCTTCTGATAGTTGGGGACCAGAACTGTTCGTAGTATTCTAACTGTGGCCGAAACAATGTATACAAAGTTGTATCAAGACTTCCTCCCTCCTATGTCTTATGCCCCTAATGAAGTAAATATCCCGTCTGCCTCCTTCCCCACCCTGTCTCCCTGTGCTGACACCTTCAGGGATCTATAGACTTGTACACACCAAGGTGCCTTTGTTCCTCATTGATTCCGAGGGATCGACCCTTCATTATGTAAGTTCTTCCCTTGTTAGATCTCTCAAACACATCACCTTGCGTTATTCAGGATTAACTTCCATCTGCCATTGTTCTGCCCAATTTACCAGCCAATCAATATCAGACTGTAGCCTGAGACAACCTCCTCATTGCATCAACACAACTCAACAACACCATCAATGTTCATGTCATGTAAAAACTTCCTAAAACTTTCACATCCAGGTAGTTAATGTACATAACAAACAACAAGGGTCCCAGTCCCAGCCCCAGCTCCAGTCCCTGTGATACACAAACACAGCCCTCCACCATTACCAATAGACAATAGGTGCAGGTGTAGGCCATTCAGCCCTTCGAGCCTGCACCGCCATTCAATATGATCATGGCTGATCATCCTTAATCAGTATCCTGTTCCTGCCTTATCTCCATAACCTTTGATTCCACTACCTTTGACAGCTCTATCCAACTCTTTCTAAAATGAATCCAGAGACTGGGCCTCCACTGCCCTCTGGGGTAAAGCATTCCACACAGCCACCACTCTCTGGGTGAAGAAGTTTCTCCTCATCTCTGTCCTAAATGGTCTACCCCGTATTTTTAAGCTGTATCCTCTGGTTCGGGACTCACCCATCAGCGGAAACATGTTTCCTGCCTCCAGAGTGTCCAATCCTTTCATAATCTTATATGCCTCAATCAGATCCCCTCTCAGTCTTCTAAACTCAAGGGTGTACAAGCCCAGTCACTTCAGTCTTTCAGTGTAAGGTAATCCCGCCATTCCAGGAATTGACCTCGTGAACCTACGCTGCACTCCCTCAATAGCCAGAATGTCTTTCCTCAAATTTGGATACCAGAACTGCACACAGTACTCCAGGTGTGGTCTCACCAGGGCCCTGTACAGCTGCAGAAGCACCTCTTTGCTTCTAGACTCAATTCCTCTTGTTATGAAGGCCAGCATGCTATTAGCCTTCTTCACTACCTGCTGTACCTGCATGCTTACCTTCATTGACTGGTGTACAAGAACACCCAGATACCTCTGTACTGCCCCTTTACCTAAATTGATCCCATTGAGTTAGTAATCTGCCTTCCTGTTCTTGCCACCAAAGTGGATAACCATACATTTATCCACATTAAACTGCATCTGCCATGCATCTGCCCACTCACCTAACTTGTCCAGGTCACCCTGTAATCTCCTAACATCCTCATCACATTTCACCCTGCCACCCAGCTTTGTATCATCAGCAAATTTGCTAATGTTATTGCTGATACCATCTTCTATATCATTAACATACATTGTAAAAAGCTGCGGTCCCAGCACGGATCCCTGCGGTACCCCACTGGTCACTGCCTGCCATTCCGAAATGGAGCCGTTTATCACTACCCTTTGTTTCCTATCAGCCAACCAATTTTCAATCCAATCTAGTACTTTTCCCCCAATACCATGCGCCCTAATTTTGCTCACTAACCTCCTGTGTGGGACTTTATCAAAAGCTTTCTGAAAGTCCAGGTACAGTACATCCACTGGATCTCCCTCATCCATCTTCAGAGTTACATCCTCAAAAAATTCAAGAAGATTAGTCAAGCATGATTTCCCCTTAATAAATCCATGCTGACTCTGTCCTATCCTGTTACTACTATCCAGATGTGTCGTAATTTCATCCTTTATAATAGACTCCAGCATCTTTCCCACCACTGAGGTCAGACTAACTGGTCTATAATTTCCTGTTTTCTCTCTCCCACCTTTCTTAAAAAGTGGTATAACATTAGCCACCCTCCAATCCTCAGGAACCGACCCCAAATCTATTGAACTCTGGAAAATAATCACCAACGCATCCACGATTTCTCGAGCCACCTCCTTCAGTACCCTGGGATGTAGACCATCAGGCCCTGGGGACTTATCAACCTTCAGACCTAACAGTCTCTCCAACACCAATTCCTGGCAAATATAAATTCCCACAAGTTCAGGTCCTTCAGCCACTGTTACCTCAGGGAGATTGCTTGTGTCATTAATTCTTCTGCCATTTGTTTGTTCTGCCATTACCCTTTGCCTCCTGTTTGGAAGCCAGTTTGGGATCCAGTTTACCAACTTGCCTTGGATCCCATTGGCTGTTAGTTTTGGACAGCCTCCCGTGTGGGACCTTACTGAAGTCCATGGAAACACATCAACTGTACTATCCTCATCAATTTATTTACTCATCTTGTCAAAACGCTCGCTAAATTAGTCTGACAGGTGCTGTCTATCCCTGATCAATCCCTGCCTTTCCAAGTATTGATTAATCCTGTCCCTCAGAATCTTTTGCAATAATTCACATTAGACTATCTGCTCTGTAATTACCTGGCCTCTCCCTGCTGCCTGTCTTGAACAAAGGAACCCCATTAGCTATCCTCCAGTCATCTGGCACTTCACCTGTGGCCAGCGAGGTATTAAATATCTCCACCAGGCCTCACCAATCTCCCCCCTTACCTCCCATAGCAGCCTAGGATACCTTTATGCTCACTAAAACATCTAATACCTCCTCCTTACTAATCTTACCATGTTCTAGGAGCTCACCATCCCAACTGAAACCTCCAGCTAAAATATCTTGCTCCTCTGTGAATACAGATTATTCAGTTACTTCAGATATACTAAAAAAACATAATTTGTTGAAGCTTTCAATCTTCTGCACATCAGGACACTTCGCAAGAATACCAATTCAGCGGGAAGACTAACATTTATGTTGCAATAGAGAAAAGTGCTGATTGGTGGAAGCATGCCATGGAGAATGCACCCAATAATTTTGATTGACAGTTAACAGCCCGACTTTATTTAAATTTTAAACCAGGCAGGTTGACTCTCTCTTGTTCAGGTCATTGCCCTGAGAATTGACAGCCCCAAATGGTTTTTGCCTATTTTTGTTGAGTTCAAACAGATACAGTGTGTGTACATGTTTCTGTCTGAACATGGTCCTGTGTATTAATGTATGTAGTATCCTGCATACACAAGTGTGGTTCACTGCATGCATTGGAAGCTACACACTGCTGTAATCAGTAATATGGAGTAATAAGAATAAATCAAAGAATCTGGATGCTGTTAATATGGTTTATGAATTTCAGTGCCAATGTGCTCCCGGCTGTGTAGACCATATGTCCCAAAGACTGATGGATACTATCAAACAGCACGTCCCTCCAGCTGTTCACAACAAGCACGTTACTGACCAGACCCATCCTTGCAAAATCACAGTATGTTGCTCAATATTCAATGTGTTTCTCAAATTGGACAACATTTGCTGGATAATGTTGAATATGTAAGGTTTGTGAAGGTTTGTAGCTCAGGTTGAGGTTTAGGGTGTAGGTTTTCTCACTGAGCTGTAGGTTTGATATCCAGACGTTCCATTACCTGGCTAGGTAACATCATCAGTGGCGACCTCCAAGTGAAGCGAAGCTGTTGTCTCCTGCTTTCTATTTATATCTTTCTCCTGGATGGGGTTCCTGGGGTTTGTGGTGATGTCATTTCCTGTTCGTTTTCTGAGGGGGTGATAGATGGTATCTAGATCGATGTGTTTGTTTATGGCGTTGTGGTTGGAGTGCCAGGCCTCTAGGAATTCTCTGGCATGTCTTTGCTTAGCCTGTCCCAGGATAGATGTGTTGTCCCAGTCAAAATGGTGGTTTTATTTCCTCCGTGTGTAGGGCTACGAGGGAGAGAGGGTCGTGTCTTTTTGTGGCTAGCTGGTGTTCATGTATCCTGGTGGCTAACTTTCTTCCTGTTTGTCCTACATAGTGTTTGTGACAGTCCTTGCATGGAATTTTGTAGATGATATTGGTTTTGTCTATGGGTTGTACTGAAGAGACCATCACACACACCCCAACCACCATCAATCACATTACCAACGAAAACACCATGAAGCTAGTGGACCTGTGCCTCACCACCCACTTCACCTTCAACAACATAATCTACAAACAAACCAACGGCACACCCATGGGATCTCCGCTATCAGGATTCATAGCAGAAGCGGTAATGCAAAGACTAGAACAAACAGCCCTACCAACCATCAAACCACAAATCTGGGTCCGCTACGTAGATGACACCTTTGTCATCACAAAACGAAACAAGATAGAAGAGACATTTAACATCATCAACAACACCCTCACAGGCATAAAGTTCACCAAGGAGGAAGAAACCGACAACAAACTCGCATTCCTGGACGTCACAGTCGAAAGAAAGGACAACGGAGAACGACAAACCTGCGTATACAGAAAACCGACAAACACTGACCAAATACTTAACTACACCAGCAACCATCCCAACACACACAAACGAAGCTGTATCAGAACACTATTCCAACGAGCCACCACACACTGCAGCACAGACGAACTTCGGAAAACAGAGGAGAACCACCTGTACAACGTATTCAAGAAGAACGGATACTCAAAAAAATACAGTCTGCAGATTCCTCAAGAACAAACCACGACAAGCAGACCAAACACAGCCAGAAACCTTAACCACCTTACCATACATCAAAGAAGTTTCAGAAATGACAGCCAGACTACTAAGACCCTTCGGAATCCTAGTAGCACACAAACCCACCAACACTCTCAAACAAAAACTAACAAAATTAAAAGACCCAGTACAACCCATGGACAAAACTATCGTCATCTACAAAATTCCATGCAAGGACTGCCACAAACACCACGTAGGACAAACAGGAAGAAAGTTAGCCACCAGGATACACGAACACCAGCTAGCCACAAAAAGACACGACCCTCTCTCCCTCATAGCCCTATACACGGATGAAAAAAACACCATTTTGACTGGGACAACACATCTATCCTGGGACAGGCTAAGCAAAGACATGCCAGAGAATTCGTAGAGGTCTGGCACTCCAACCACAACGCCATAAACAAACACATCGATCTAGATACCATCTATCAACCCCTCAGAAAACAAACAGGAAATGACATCACCACAAACCCCAGGAACCCCATCCAGGAGAAAGATATAAATAGAGAGCAGGAGACAACAGCTTCGCTTCACTTGGAGGTCGCCACTGATGATGTTACCTAGCCAGGTAATGAAAGGTCTGGATATCAAACCTACAGCTCAGTGAGCAAACCTACACCCTAAATGTTGAATTTATGAGGAATTATATTGACAATCAATTTAGGATCCGTCAGGAAAAGCGCAGCAAGCAGGTCAGGCAGCATCTGAAGAGCAGACAACTCAACGTTTTGGGCATAAGCTGAAACATCGATTCTCCTGCTCCTCGGATGCTGCCTGACCTGCTGTGCTTTTCCAGCAACACACTCTTGACTCTGAACTCCAGCACCTGCAATCCTCTCTGTCTCATAATATAACATGTATAATTGACGCTTGTTTTAACAGAGGTCTCTGTTCAGACAGAAAGACCAAGTATTGCACACTGCACCTGTTTCAACTCAACATCTTAGGGACAGTCATTTGGGGGGGTTCACTTCTCAGGGCAATGACCAGAGCTAACGAGAATCAACCTGCCTGGTTTAAAATTTAAACAAAGTCTGGCTGTTAACTGTCTACCAACATCAATGGGTACATTCCCCATCACAACACATTTACCCATTCAAGTTCACTTGCCAAGTAATCAGCACTCGACTCGCATGGAATATCAATGTTGGCTTTCACCTTCACTTAGTATTTCCTGTGAATTATCCTGGTGAGGGCAAGGTGGAACATTTGGAGCAAAAAGAGTGTTCCTGAGAAAGAACACAGTATGAACGACTGATTATTGCTCACTGTGTTCCCCAATACTGTAAAGAAGAGGGTCTGAGCTGGGATGAGGTGGGGCTGGCTGGGATAAACCCCCGACCCACAGTGTGAGGCCACTCCCTCCTCCAAACCCAACACTAACTCTTTGTCACTCTGCAGGTCTGCCATCTATGCCAACCGACTGTACCTTAACCAATACCAGAAAACCCGTCCTGACCGACTGGCCAAGAAAGGACCAAGTGGTCCCAGAATCCTCGGTACGTTTCTCAATAACAACACCACCTTTACATAGAACCTCTGATGGTGTAGGGTATCCCAAAGTGCTTCACAGGAACATTGTCAAAAAACATTTAACACCTGAGGGACAGGATGTACATGTATTTGGAAAGGCAGGGATTGATTAGGGATAATCAACATGGCTTTGTGCATGGGAAATCATGTCTCTCAAACCTGATTGAGTTTTTTGAAGAAGTAACAAAGAGGATTGATGAGGGCAGAGCAGTGGATGTGATCTATATGGACTTCAGTAAGGCATTCAACAAGATTCCCCATGGGAGACTGGTTAGCAAGGTTAGATCTCATGGAATACAGGGAGAACTAGCCATTTGGATACAGAACTGGCTCAAAGGTAGAAGACAGAGGGTGGTGGTGGAGGGTTGTTTTTCAGACTGGAGGCCTATGACCAGTGGAGTGCCACAAGGATCGGTGCTGGGCTCTCTACTTTTTGTCATTTATATAAATGATTTGGATGTGAGCAGAAGAGGTATACTTCGTAAGTTTGCAGATGACTCCAAAATTGGAGGTGTAGTGGGCAGCGAAGAAGGTTACTTCAGATTACAACAGGATCTTGATCAGATGGGCCAGTGGGCTGAGAAGTGGCAGATGGAGTTTAATTCAGATAAATGCGAGGTGCTGCATTTTGGGAAAGCAAATCTTAGCAGGACTTATACACTTAATGGTAAGGTCCTAGGGAGTGTTGCTGGAGGTGACTTGGAGGTGCCGGTGTTGGATTGGGGCACGTAAAGTTAAAAATCACACAAAACTAGCCATTTGGATTCAGAATTGGCTCAAAGGTAGAAGACAGAGGGTGGTGGTTGAGGGTTGTTTTTCAGACTGGAGGCCTGTGACCAGTGGAGTGCCACAAGGATCGGTGCAGCGCCCTCTATTTTTCATCATTTATATAAATGATTTGGATGTGAGCATAAGAGGTACAGTTAGTAAGTTTGCAGATGACACCAAAATTGGAGGTGTAGTGGGCAGCGAAGATGATGATTTTGGATTAGACGGGCCAATGGGCTGAGAAGTGGCAGATGAAATCTAATTTAGAGAAATGTGAGGTGTTGCATTTTGGGAAAGCAAATCAGAGCAGGACGTACACTTAATGGCAAAGTCCTAGGGAGTGTTGCTGAACGAAGAGACCTTGGAGTGCAGGTTCATAGCACCTTGAAAGTAGAGTCGCAGGTAGATAGGATAGTGAAGAAGGCATTTGGTATGCTTTCCTTTATTGAGTACAGGAGTTGGGAAGTCATGTTGTGGCTGTACAGGACTTTGCTTAGGCCATATTTGGAATATTGTGTGCAATTCTGGTCTCCTTCCTATCAGAAGGATGTTGTGAAACTTGAAAGGGTTCAGAAAAGATTTTTACAAGGATGTTGGAGGATTTGAGCGACAGGGAGAGGTTGAACAGGCTGGGGCTGTTTTCCCTGGAGTGTCGGAGGCTGAGAGGTTTACAAAGTTATGAGGGGCATGGATAGGGTAAATAGACAAAGTCTTTTCTCTGGGGTCAGGGAGTCCAGAACTAGAGGGCATACATTTAGAGTGAGAGAGGAAAGATATAAAAGAGACCTAAGGGGCAACTTTTTCACACAGAGGGTGGTATGGGCATGGAATGAGCTGTCAGAGGATGTGGTGGAGGCTGGTACAATTACAACAGTCAAAGGGCATTTGGATGGGCATATGAATAGGAAGGGTTTGGAGGGATATGGGCCGGGTGCTGGCAGGTGGGACTAGATTGGGTTGGGATATCTGGTCGGCATGGACAGGTTAGACTGAAGGGTCTGTTTCCATGTTGTACTTCTCTATGATTCTACGACTCACTGACCAAGCAGCTAAAGAAATATTAGGACAAGTGACAAAGAGCTTGATCAGCTGGTTTTTACAGAGGGTGTTAAAGGTAGAAAGCAAGATGGAGAGGTTCAGAGATTAGGGACTAGCTACCAGCTCAATAATAGTGATTCATATTGATAACAGGCAAGAGGGCAGCATCAGAGGATTACAGAGGGTGGTGAGGGTGAGGGAGGTTACAGGGAGAGGGAAGGGGGTGAGGGTGAGGGAGGTTACAGGAAAAGGGAAGGGGGAGAGGGAGGTTTCGGTGAGGGTGAGGGAGGTTACAGGAAAAGGGAAGGGGGAGAGGGAGGGGGTGAGGGAGGTTACAGGGAGAGGGAGGATAGTGAGGATGAATATAATGAGGGTTATAGAAGCTGGAGGTGGTTCCAGAGGTGGGGAGAGTTTCCTGTCGGGGAACACACTGATGCTAACATTCCACTTTGCAATCCAGCCATCTGGCCAACTGAGCTAACTGACACCCCTGCAGGTCGTATGGAAGGCAAATAGAATCTCCTTTATTTCAAAGGGGATGGGGTATAAAATCAAAACAAGGCTGGTCTGCCCACAGCTGGAATACTAGGAACGGTTTTGGGCTCCTTACCGAAGGAAAGAGTTCAGTGAAGGTTCACTTGGCTGACAGCAGATATGGTGGGACTGTCCTCAGAGGAGAGGTTGGGTACTCATTGGAGTTTAGAAGGATGAGAGGTATTGTTATTGTGAGAGACGGATTCCAAGGGGACTTGACAGGGGGGATGTGGAGAGGTTATTTCTCCATGTGGGAGAGTCAAGTACTAGAGGGCATCACCTCAGAGTGAGGGGCCCCCACTTAAGTCAGAGATGAGGTGGACTTCCTTCTGTCAGAGGGATGACTGTGTGGAAGTCTTTAGCACAGGGGGCTGTCGAGACTGACTCATTAAATATATTCAAAACGGAGAGTGTTAGATCATTAAGTAACAGGAATACAGAGTACTGGGCTAATAGTAAGATTCTTGGCAGTGTAGATGAGCAGAGAGATCTCAGTGTCCAGGTACACAGATCCCTGAAAGTTGTCACCCAGGCTGATAGGGTTGTTAAGAAGGCATATGGTGTGTTGGCTTTTATTGGTAGAGGGATTGAGTTTCTGAGCCATGAGGTCATGCTGCAGCTGTACAAAACTCTGGTGCGGCCGCACTTGGAGTATTGTGTCCAGTTCTGGTCACCGCATTATAGGAAGGATGTGGAAGCTTTGGAAAGGGTTCAGAGGAGATTTACTGGGATGTTGCCTGGTATGGAGGGAAGGTCTTACGAGGAAAGGCTGAGGGACTTGAGGCTGTTTTCATTAGAGAGAAGAAGGTTGAGAGGTGATTTAATAGAGACATATAAGATAATCAGAGGGTTAGATAGGGTGGACAGGGAGAGCCTTTTTCCAAGTATGGGGACAGCGAGCACAAGGGAGCATAGCTTTAAATTGAGGGGTGTTAGATATAGGACAGATGTCAGAGGGAGTTTCTTTACTCAGAGAATAGTAGGGGTATGGAACGCACTGCCTGGAACAGTAGTAGATTCACCAACTTTAAGGGCATTTAAATGGTCATTGTACAAGCATATGGATGAGAATGGAATAGTGTAGGTGGGATGGGCTTCAGATTGGTTCAACATCGAGGGCCGATGGGCCTGTACTGCGCTGGAATGTTCGATGTTCTAGTCAGGAAGGGGATCTAAGGTTTTGATAAAAGCAAGAAAATGGAGTTGAGGATTATCAGGTCAACCATAATCTCATTGAATGCCAGTGCAAACTCGATGGGCGAACTGGTCTGCTTCTGCTCCTGGGTCTTTTGCTCTTATTAACAAATCAATGCCAGTAGGTGGCAGAGCTCCGAGGGTGGGGTAGGCTTCAGGATTTTGACTCATCAAATTTAACGATGTCTCTGGTGTTTTTGTTAACAGGCAATGTTTATATCCACCCGACAGCGACCATTGACCCCACAGCTGTGGTGAGTTGCCCCATTGAAAGCTCATTGATTTCCTCAGTCTTGCAGCACTGAACGAGGCCGTTCAGCCCCATGTGTCTCTGTTGGCCCTCTGAAATATATAACCCGTTTAAACCAAACTCCTTCCTGCTTTCTCCCCATGGCCCTGAAATTGTCCCTTTCATCTATTTCTCCGAATCCCTGCTGAATGTTATTCTGCTTCCCTTTCAGGCAGCATGTTCACAACACAAGAGCTCAGTGAGTGACAAGTAATCTGGTGTGCCTTCAGTCTGTCCCCTCTGCCCTTACTGTCCCTGCTTTCACTGTCTCTCCACGGCATGTGTTAATGTTTCCATGGTTTGTCTCTTTATCCTCAGCTTGGTCCCAATGTCACCATCAGTACGGGAGTGACAATCGGAGCGGGAGTTCGAATCCGAGAGTCCATCATCTTACACGGAGCTTCCCTACAGGTAACACAGAATTTCTGCTGCTTCAAATCTCAAATACGCTTCACAACCTGAGGGGAGCTCAGAAAGGGAGCAAACTGACAGGAGCTGAAGGTCAGCAAAGTACTGTTTAAAATGACAGCGTCAAGGAGGAAGGGCGAGGGTCTACCTGCTGGGGAATCAGCTGATGTAGGCATCAATGATTCAGACTCTGCACTCCCCCACCTGCCAGCATTTTACACTCCCTGTGTACTGTGGGAGCCTGAAGTTCCCAAATCAATTACAAGAATATCCACGCACTCACCCTCTACACTGTCCCCATCAAACACTCCCAGGACAGGGACAGGGACAGCACGGGGTTAGATACAGAGTAAAGCTTCCTCTACACTGTCCCCATCAAACACTCCCAGGACAGGGACAGCGTGGGGTTAGATACAGAGTAAAGCTCCCTTTACACTGTCCCCATCAAACACTCCCAGGACAGGGACAGCACGGGGTTAAATACAGAGTAAAGCTACCTCTACACTGTTCCCCATCAAACACTCCCAGGACAGAGACAGCACGAGGTCCATGTTAATCCCTCTCTACACTGGGGGGATTTGGGTCCATGTTAATCCCTCTCTACACTGGGGGGATTTGGGTTCATATTAAGCTGTCTCTACACTGGGGGGAGTTTGGGTCCATGTTAATCCCTCTCTACACTGGGGGGATTTGGGTCCATGTTAATCCCTCTCTACACTGGGGGGATTTGGGTCCATGTTAATCCCTCTCTACACTGGGGGGATTTGGGTCCATGTTAATCCCTCTCTACACTGGGGGGATTTGGGTTCATATTAAGCTGTCTCTACACTGGGGGGATTTGGGTCCATGTTAATCTCTCTCTACACTGGGGGGATTTGGGTCCATGTTAATCTCTCTCTACACTGGGGGGATTTGGGTCCATGTTAATCCCTCTCTACACTGGGGGGATTTGGGTCCATGTTAATCCCTCTCTACACTGGGGGGATTTGGGTCCATGTTAATCCCTCTCTACACTGGGGGGATTTGGGTCCATGTTAATCTCTCTCTACACTGGGGGATTTGGGTCCATGTTAATCTCTCTCTACACTGGGGAGTTTGGGTCCATGTTAAGCTCTTTCTACACTGGGGGGATTTGGGTCCATGTTAATCTCTCTCTACACTGGGGGGATTTGGGTCCATGTTAATCCCTCTCTACACTGGGGGGATTTGGGTCCATGTTAATCTCTCTCTACTCTGGGGGATTTGGGTCCATGTTAATCTCTTTCTACATTGGGGAGTTTGGGTCCATGTTAAGCTCTTTCTACACTGGGGGGATTTGGGTCCATGTTAATCTCTCTCTACACTGGGGGGATTTGGGTCCATGTTAATCTCTCTCTACACTGGGGGATTTGGGTCCATGTTAATCTCTTTCTACACTGGGGGGATTTGGGTCCATGTACAGAGTTGGTTGGCAAAACAATTCACTCTGTGGTCAGTGCGTACAGGTGGGAGCTGATTGGGTAGGGCTGAGACAGCTCGGAGTGGGCAAGGTTCTGGAGCCTGGGAGATGAGATACATTCTGACTACTTGGTGTGAGTGGGCCTTGCAGATGCTGTGTGGGGTCAGGCAGAGCTGTGAGTCTCAGTGACCTTTCCTATTCTCCAGGACCACAGCTGTGTGCTCAACTGTATCGTGGGGTGGGACAGCTCTGTCGGCAAATGGTCAAGAGTTGAAGGAACGCCAAGTGACCCCAATCCCAATGATCCACATGCCAAGATTGATAGTGAAACACTCTTCAGTGATGGGAGACTCAATCCTTCAATAACTATTCTTGGTAAGAACGGGCATTGAGAGATGGAATGGTGTCTGTGTCTGATACCAGAGACAAGCATCCGACTGAGAAACCCTTGTGCACCATTAGTACTGACCCTCTGACAGTGCGGCGCTCGCTCAGTACTGACCCTCTGACAGTGCGGCGCTCGCTCAGTACTGACCCTCCGAGAGTGCGGCGCTCGCTCAGTACTGACCCTCCGAGAGTGCGGCGCTCGCTCAGTACTGACCCTCCGAGAGTGCGGCGCTCGCTCAGTACTGACCCTCCGAGAGTGCGGCGCTCGCTCACCGCTGACCCTCTGACAGTGCGGCGCTCGCTCACCGCTGACCCTCCGACAGTGCGGCACTCCCTCTGCACTGACCCTCTGACAGTGCGGCACTCCCTCTGCACTGACCCTCCGACAGTGCGGCGCTCGCTCACCGCTGACCCTCCGACAGTGCGGCACTCCCTCTGCACTGACCCTCCGACAGTGCGGCACTCCCTCAGCACTGACCCTCCGACAGTGCGGCACTCCCTCTGCACTGACCCTCTGACAGTGCGGCACTCCCTCAGTACTGACCCTCTGACAGTGCGGCACTCCCTCAGTACTGACCCTCTGACAGTGCGGCACTCCCTCAGCACTGACCCTCCGACAGTGCGGCACTCCCTCAGTGCAGGGTCCCCTCAGTACTTTGTTGTGAATGTCAGTATATACCGTGAACCCAAATCTCTAGCAGGTGGAATTGGATTCCATTGTCCACTCGCTGCATAGTCAGTGTATTACTGCCTGAGCCCTGGTTGATGCCGTTACACACGGTGCCTGACATGCTGATGTTCTTTTCCCTCTGCAGGATGTAATGTCAGCATTCCCTCGGAGGTGATCATCCTGAACTCCATTGTCCTGCCTCATAAGGAGCTGAATCGTAGCTTCAAGAACCAGATTATTCTATAGCCAGAGCTGAGCTGAACCCTCAGGGTGAGGGGAAAACATAACTGTTAGGATCTGCTGAGACCATCTGACCTGTGACTACATCAGCCATATGTGCGTTATACAGATTTCAGCCTCGTTACTTTATAGACATGGGTCAACCTGTTCAGCTTTTCAATTACCGAAAGTGGCCCTTAATTCAACTAAGCCCCTGTCACCCACACCCCTGTGTACACTCACCTACCCCCTCCCCCCCCCCCGCCTCCAATCACTGACTCTACCCACCCATTTAACCCCCCCCCTTCCTGCCTATTTAACACCCCCAGTTCTGAACCACTCTCAGTTCCCCTGAACGCATCGTTCTGTTCTGAGCTCCCATGTTTGCTGACTGCCCCCCTCAGTCTGGTGCCTCCTGCTCTTTGTGGTCCCCCAGCAGATTCTGCTGTTTCCAGGCCTAGAGAGTGTGTCATTCCCTTTCCCGTGGAGTTTCTCAGATCCTGCTTCACGTTTATTCCCTCAATGTCCCCAGTTTTAATGAGTTTTGTCTAAACTCAGCTGTGACTATTTCAGAATCTTGCACTGTATAAGGGAGATAAAATGGGAGGATATTGATGGGAAAGCTTTATTTAGGGGTGTTGAATTGGTGAATAAAGAGAGACACACTGTCCCTTTTCAGAGCAGTTAACAAACTGGCCTCTTTTCCTGACTCTCTGCCAAGCACAGAACCATGGACATAAACAGACACAGTTAGGGTAATGGCGTTTGACACTGATCCCTCCCCCAGCTAGTGATGGGAGAGGGGCCCACGTTTGATGAAGGGCTTTTGCCCGAAACTTCGATTTCGCTGCTCCTTGAATGCTGCCTGAACTGCTATGCTTTTCCAGCATCACTAATCCAGAATCTGCAGTCATTGGGTAAAAACAATCAATGAGAGGGCAAGGCTGTGCTCTGGGCTAGGATCAGGCCACTCTCTTTGCTCTGTGATGTTAGGTTGGAAAATCTGACTCCAAACCTCAGGCTAACCACAGTCCAGCTGCTTGTATGCGTGACACCCACCTGGTCTGGTGTGCCTTGTCCAGCACCTTTACCACGGTGAGGACCAGTTACACACAACTGCAGGAGACTTCACAGAACGAGATACATCGGTAATTGGTCTCCCTCCGTGTCATTGCTCCTAGATTCAGAGGAGCTTCCAGTGGACTGCAAGCAGTGATTGGGTCTTACAAACCTAGAGCTAGAAGATGCTAATCATGTTCAAATAACAGCAACTCCACACAGTGGATGGACTCTGACCAGCTAGCTCAGAGCCTGGCCTGAGTAAGGAGCTAATCCTGTTCAATGGTAGAAGGTCTGATTGAGTCTGAGGAGAAACCTTCCAGCAACAGGAAGGCTATTGGTTTCCAAAGGAGCTGGGGTCAGGGTGGGGTGTGTCTTTGTGGGGAGAATGAGATCTGCAGTGTGCAACATGAAAGAGATAGTGGTGGGGGTTGATTCACTCAGTGGGCTGCTCAGCTGGTTTACAATGTAGAGTGGCACCAGTCAGGTGGCTGAGGTTACTATAAAGGAATCTCCTTCTCAGCCTCTCCCCTCACCAGAGAAATGACGACCCTCAGAATAAACCACCGTCAGGTTTCAGACCACAGCAGGATAGAATGCAGAGAGTCTGTCAGGAAGGATACACAGTTGATAGGACAAAGGGTTGGGTTAGAACATAGAACAGGCCCTTCGGCCCACGATGTTGTGCCGAACATTTGTCCTAGCTTAAGCACCTATCCATGTACCTATCCAATTGCCGCTTAAAGGTCACCAATGATTCTGACTCTGCCACTCCCACAGGCAGCGCATTCCATGCCCCCACCACTCTCTGGGTAAAGAACCTACCCCTGACATTCCCCCCCCCCCCCCCATACCTTAAATTTATGTCCCCTTGTAACACTTTTACTCGGGGAGAAAAGTTTCTGTCTACTCTATCTATTCCGCTGATCATCTTATAAACCTCTATCAAGTCACCCCTCATCCTTCGCCGTTCCAATGAGAAAAGGCCTAGCACTCTCAACCTATCCTCGTACGACCTATTCTCCATTCCAGGCAACATCCTGGTAAATCTCCTCTGCACCCTCTCCAAAGTTTCCACATCTTTCCTAAAATGAGGTGACCAGAACTGCGCACAGTACTCCAAATGTGGCCTTACCAAGGTCCTGTACAGCTGCAACATCACCGAACGACTCTTGAATTCAATCCCTCTTCTAATGAACGCTAATACACCATAGGCCTTCTGACAAGCTCTATCCACCTGAGTGGCAACTTTCAAAGATCTATGAACATAGACCCCAAGATCCCTCTGCCCCTCCACCTTACTAAGAACCCTACCGTTAACCCTGTATTCCCCATTCTTATTTGTCCTTCCAAAATGGACAACCTCACACTTGGCAGGGTTGAACTCCATCTGCCACTCCTCAGCCCAGCTCTGCATCATATCTAAGTCCCTTTGCAGCCGACAACAGCCCTCACTATCCACAACTCCACCAATCTTCGTATCGTCTGCAAATTTACTGACCCACCCTTCGACTCCCTCTTCCAAGTCATTAATAAAAATTACAAACAGCAGAGGACCCGGAACTGATCCCTGCGGAACTCCACTTGTAACTGGGCTCCAGGCTGAATATTTACCATCTACCACCACTCTCTGACTTCGACCAGTTAAAGTATCTCTCTTTCAATGCAAGGAACGTCAGGGATAACTTAGAGCATGGATCAGTGCTTGGAACTACGATGTTGTGGCCATAACACAGACATGGATATCACAGGGGGCAGGAATGGTTTCTGGATATTCCAGCATTTAGATCTTTTAAAAACAGTGGGAGAGGGGGTAAAAGAGGAGGGGGAGTATCATTGTTAATGAGAGAGGGCATCACAGCTGCAGAACAGGGGTTTGCCTACTGAGTCAGTAGGGGTGGAGGTCAGTAACAGGAAAGGAGTAGTCACTTGATTGGGTGTCTTCTGTCGACCTCCAATAACAGCAGAGAGATGGAAGAACAGATTCGACAGCAGATCTTGGAAAGGTGCAGATGTAACAGTTGTTCTGGGTGACTTCAACTTCCCCCAGTATTGATTGGAACCTCCTTAGTGCAGACGATCTGTTTGGAGCTAACTGTCAGGTGTGTCCAGGAAGGATTCCTGACTCTATCTATAGGCTGGCTAGGGGAGAGGCCATATTGGATTTGGTACTAGGTAATGAGCCAGGCCAGGTGTCAGATCTCAGTGGGAGAACATTCACCATAACCGTGGAGTATAAATGGGAAACAATTGTTTTATGGGAAATACACAACAGAAATGTGGAGGCTGTTTAAGGAGCACTTGCTGTGAGTGTTAGATAACTTTGTCCCACTGAGACAGGCGAGGAATGGTAAGGTGAAGGAGATTTGGATGACAAGAGAAGAGGAGCTTCTCATCAAGAGAAAGAAGGAAGCTTACTTAAGGTTGAGGAAGCAAGGATTTGGCACAGCTTTACAGGGTAGCTAGGAAAGAACTCAAAAATGGACTGAGGAGAGCTAGGAAAGGACAAAAAAAAGCCTTGGTTGGAAGGATTAGGGAAAACCTAAAGGCATTGTACACTTACATGAGGAGTAAGAGAATGATCTGAGAGAGGGTAGGGCTGATCAGGAATAGTGGAGGGACTTGTACCTGGAATCTGAAGAGGTAGGGGAGGCCCTAAATGAGTTATTTACTTCTGTATTCACTAGAGAGGGGGACCTTGTTTATAGAACACACTGGACCAGGTCAATAGGCTTGAACAGATTGATAGTAAGAAAGTGAATGTGCTGGAAATTCTGGAAAGTATCAAGATAGATAAATCCCCAGGTCTGGACCAGATATATCCAAGGTTACTATTAGAAGTAAGGAATGGGATTGCTGTGCCTCTGGCGATGATCTTTGCATCCTCATTCTCCACGGGAGTAGTACCTGATGATTGGAGGGAGGTGAATGTTGTTCCTCTTTTCAAGAAAGGGAATAGGGAAATCCCAGGAATTACAGACCAGTCAGTCTTAAGTTTACGGTAAACAAGGTACTGGAAAATATTGAGATAGGATTTATGACTATTTGGAAAAACTGTTTGATTAAAGATAGTCAGCATGGCTTTGGGAGGGGCAGGTCATTCCTCAAGCTTTACGGAGTTCTTTGAGGATGTGACAAGTTGATGAAGGTCGAGCAGCGGATGTGGTGTATATGGATTTCAGTAAGGCATTTGATAAGGATTCACAGTGGGCTTAATCAGAAAGTGAGGAGGTATGGGATACAGGGAAGTTTGGCTGTCTGGGTACAGAAAGGGCTGATCGAAAGATGACTGAGTGGCAGTGGATGGAAAGTATTCTGCCTGGGGGTCAGTGACTAGTGGTGTCCTACAGGGATCTGTTCTTTGTAGTTTTTAATAAGTGACATGGATGAAGAGTGGAAGGGTGGGTAAATAAGTTTGCCGATGACACAAAGGTCAGTGGTGTTGTAGATAGGGCTGTTGCAGGCTACAACAAGACTTGACAGGATGTAGAGCTGGGCTGAGAAGTGGCAGATGGAGTTCACCCTGGAGAAATGTGAAGTGATTCATTTTGGAAGGTCAAATTTGAAAGCTAAATACAGGGTTAAAAATAGGATTCTTGGCAGTGCGGAGGAACAGTAAGATCTTGGGGTCCACATACATCGATTCCTCATATAGATACCATCCAAGTTGAGAGGGTTGTTAAGGTGGCTTATGGTGGGTTGGCTTTCATTATCAGAGGGATTGAGTTTAAGAGCCACAAGGTTATGCTGCAGCTCTATAGAGCCCTGGTTAAACCACACTTGGAATATTGTGTTCAGTTCTGGTCACCTTGTTATCAGAAGGATGTAGATGCTTTAGAGAGAGAGGGTGCAGAGGAGATTTACCAGGATGTTACCTGGTTTTGAGGGCACGTCTTACGCAGAGAGTGAGTGAGCTAGGACTTTTCACACTGCAGAGGAAGAAGCGAGGTTATTTGATAGAGGTGTACAAGGTAATGAGACACATTGATAGGAGATAGCCAGAGACTTTTCCCCAGGGCAGAAATCCCCTCAGGGGGATCATAATTTTAGGGTGATTGGAGGAAGGTATAGGGGAGACGTCAGAGGTCAATTCTTTACACAGAGAGAGTGGTGGGTGTGTAGAGTGCACTGCCAGCAGTGGGAGTAGAGTCAGAGACATTAGGAATATTTAACCAACTGCTGGACAAGCCCATGGATGGCAGTAAAATGGAGGGAAGTGTAGGTTAGGGGTGGTCTTAGATTAAGATAAATGCTCGGCACAGCATTGTGGGCTGAAGGGCCTGAACTGTTCTACAACTCTATAAAAGGAGAGTAGCAGCTATATCTGGGGTCTTCTAGGACTATGGTGACTTTACCTTAATAGTCACATATTCAAAAGAAACTCAAAACAGACAGCAAGGGGAAGGTTTAGAGAGAGTCAGGAAAGAGCAAACAAATGGAACTAAACTTTACTTCATTTGAAAACTTTGGATTCACTGACTGGATCAGTTAGTCCCCTATTTGCCCTTGAGATGGGTAGAACCCTTCCCTCATGGCTGTCCTCACTCTTTAACAGGAGCAGAGTTGGCCATTCAGCCCCTTGCATGTATTCTATCAGGTCAGGTGCAGCCTGGATTATGTCAGCTAAAGCTCCAGTACAGAACCACACCAAATTTAGATTTGAACCATCAGTGACCAATGTTTCAAGTTTAATTGACTGTGCTGTCCTACAGGAATGGCATTTTGAAAAGGAGACAGGCGAGCTATTGATCAATGCAATCATTTTATTCCAAAACATTCAGCAGAGTCTCAAAACAGTTACTCCCAGAGCTCTCCATTTACATTAACTTGTTGATTAGAGGACATCAAGGTTAGGTAAGGAATCACTTTCCACCCCCGCCCTCCCCAATCTATTCAGGGAGCACACTGGGGGGGTGGGGTAGGGAGAACTGGTCACCAGCTCAACCTCCCCCCAAAAACAAGGGACAGTCCTGACTGGACGTGGAGAAGAGGGAGGGGTGCAGGGAAGGAGGGGGCATTGTGAACATTCAGCGAAGATTCTGACAAGTTTCTCACTCGCTTCTGGTTTAGCTCACAGTGTTGGTGAAGGGAATATCTTTCCAGAGCTACAACACAAAACAGGAGAGACATTAGCAACACCATCAGCTCCTCCACAGTCCCCACACTCCCCAGCAGGTACTCACATCGCTAGGATCCCAGGGGCCATCCAGCACCCAGGAGATCGATTCATGAGCTCGGCTGCTTCCGGGGAAGTCAACGGTTTAAACAAATGCCCTAACAACAAAAAAAAGGGGAAGGAGGAGGAGTTAGAGGCGGAGATAATTGCCCCAGAGGGAGGAAGACCAGACACCATCCTACACTGTGGGAGCAATGGGAAGATGGACACTGTCTCCTGACTGACATATAGAAAGCGTACGAGAGAAAACAGTCTGTGTGCCAGGGCTGTGTGGAGAGAGCCTGACAGTGTCAAAGGCCAATCCATCAGGAGAAACCTGACCTCTGACTGGTCAGCCCTCTCAGAAATACAGAATGGAGCCCATTTCTTACAGCAGTCTCTGATGTTATGAACCAGATTTATCCTTACAACCAGTTCTAACCGGAGCATTGCTTGTGGGTTCTTATTGTGCACAAGTTGGCTGAGTTCCTATAACTGCACACATTTAAAATTACATTTCCAAAAGCTTCATTGTCTGTTTTCAGTTTTCACAGGGACACGACAGTCACTGGCTGGGTCCCATCCCTAATAGCCCCGAATCATTGATGGGAGTTTCAGTCACCTCTGATGTCAGTTTTGTATTCCACATTAATTATATTTTATCTATATTATGAACTTATGACCCAGAGCATTAGCCTGGCCTCAAACACTTGGCCAGTGACATTTCTGTGACCATCTCCAATCCCTCTGCCAGCAGAGTCTCTGGTGTAAAGCCAGGCCATGGAGACCAGGTTGTGTTGGAGGCATCGACAGCTGATCTTCTCCAAACTCGGAGTGTCTGGAGCCGATCGACCACCAGCTGGTGGAGACAAGATGGCTGGACTCCCCTTAACTGTTCTGATCAGTTAGTACATGTTAACATTCAAGACATTGCCTGAGGGTAGCCCTTCCCATCAGATCTGCACCATGTTGGTCATCTTGTGGATACCAATGAGGCTTCAATCCTGCTCAAATCATGCAGTGAAGTGCAGTTCCTTCAACAGAGCCCTGTATTCCCCACACACTGGGGAAGGCATCTTCTCCCACCCTGTTCCAAGCTTCCAGCTCAGCACTGTCTCCTTGACTTGTCCGACCTGCCTATCTCCTTTTCCACCTATCCACTCCACCCTCCTCCCTTGACCTATCACCTTCATCCCCTCCCCCACTCACCCATTGTACTCTATGCTACTCTCTCCCCACCCCCACCCTCCTCTAGCTTATCTCTCCACGCTTCAGGCTCACTGCCTTTATTCCTGATGAAGGGCTTTTGCCCGAAACGTCGATTTCGAAGCTACTTGGATACTACCTGAACTGCTGTGCTCTTCCAGCACCACTAATCCAGAATCTGGTTTCCAGCATCTGCAGTCATTGTTTTTACCTCTGTTTTTGCCTATAGCACTGGCCTATAGACTGGAGATTGATTCCGGCTCTTCCTCACACAGGGACCTGGGCCTAATACTGAACATTTCCACTGTAATAAACAGAAACTGCATTCTCACCGGTTAAGGTAGGAGCTGGTTCACTGTTGCTGGGTGCCACCGGGACTATCCGGCTCCAGTAATCAGAGGGTAGTGATAGAAGCTGTTCCACCACCTGGGGAAAGAGAATATTAACCAGCAACAGCTTCAATGGAAGGGAGCAGCGGACCCCACGTACAATCATGTCATCAAGATACCTCAGACAGCACCTCCCTCTCGGAAACAAGGCATGAACAGGAGAAAAAAACCCTCTTCTTTTGGGCAGGGACCACAAGGGGCCAAAATAAAAATAAACAAGCAAAATCTAAGAAAAACTAAGCTAAATAAATAAAATATCCTGTGCTGTGTGCCCATTGGGCAGGGACAATACTGGGCTAAAATAAGAGCCCCCTTGACTCTTCTGTGACAGCACCTTTCAAACCCATGACCACCAGCATCTCAGCTTGTGGGGGGGGGTTTACCATCAGTGAGGAGGAAAGCCTTATACTACAACCTGCCTGAAAGTGGCCACACAAGTAGACCACATGGTAGAGGCAGTGTGGGGAAAACTTGCCTTTATTGGTCGGGGAATTGAGTACAAGCTTTATCAGACTTTGGTTAGGCCACACAGTTTTACATTCAATTCTGGTCGTCACATCACAGGAAGGACGGAGAGGCTGCAGAAGAGGTTTCCCAGGATGCTGACAGGGTTAGAGGGCATGAACTAGAAGGAGAGGCTGGAAAAAGGTGTTTTGTCTGGAGCGGTGGAGGCTGAGGGGAGACTTGATAGAAATCTACAAAATTATAAGATGCAGAGAGTGTGTTGATGGTCAGAATCCTCCCCTTGCCCCACGAGTTGAAATCTCTCAAACTAAGGGACATGTATTTAGTCGGGGGTGGCGGTGGGGGGGGTTGTGAAAGGAGATGTGAGGGGCAAGTTTTTAAAGAATTGCTGGTAGAGATCTGGAATGTTCTGCTAAGGGATTATGGTGGAGGCAGATATAATAGGGACATTGAAGGGACTTTTAGATAAACACGTGGATATGTAAGGAATGGGGGGAATACGGACCAAGGGCAGGCAGAAGAGATTAGTTTAATTTGGCGTCAGGTTCAACACAATGTTGTGGGCAGGTCAGCTGGGTAAACAGTGACAAATGGAATTGAATCCTGAAAATTGATGCAATACATTTTTGGGAGAATTAACAAGGTACTGGAATATATGTTGAACAGTAAGGCCCTTGGAACTAGAGGATCAAGGGACCTTGGGTGTGACTGTTCATCAATCCTTGAAGGGGGTAGGAGAGGCAGACAAGGTGCTTATGGGATACTTTATTAGTCACGACATTGATTACAAGAGCAAAGAGAAACGTTTCCTCTTAGTGGAGGGGTCAATAACCAGGGACGACAGCTTTAAAGGAAGAGATTTCAGAATATTTCTCCATCTATTCTCCACCCCCTTCTGTCTGTGGAAACCTCTGCCTGAAATAAAACATGGAGGCAGGAACCTTCAGGACAATCCCCAAAATGCAGACAAGATTCACCAGAATGCTGCCTGGGATTGAAATGTCTCAATGATGAGAGACTGGATAGGCTGGGATTGTTTTCCCTTGAGCAGAGGAGGCTGGGGGGGAATCCAACTGCAGGAGACAATTCTGAGAGGCACAGTGCAGATTGCAAGGACCTACCCTCCCCAAGGCAGATATGTCTAAGACCAGGAGCCACAAGGTTAAGGTGAGGTTAAGCAGTTTAGAGGGTATCGGAGGAAAGATTATTCCACCCAGAGGGTGGTAGAAATATGGAAGGTGCTGCCTGAGGGGATGGTGGGAACGGATACTCAACATTTACAAACTCATCTAGACACTGCTTAAAACCCCAAGGCACAGCTATGGACCAGGTTCAAGAAAATGGGATTGGTGTAGTTTGATGTGGGTCAGTGTAGACATGGTGGGCTGAAGGGTCTGTTTCTATGCTGTATGACAGACACGTTTTAGTTGTATTTAGTGGAATAACTGAAACAGTGGAACATGCAAGGGTACAAGACAAGTGCAGGAAAATTGGATCAAAACAATAGATGCTTAATGACTGTTGTGGACACAGTGGCCTGAAGGGCTTTTCCACACATTAAAGAAAAGCCAACTTAAAGGACAAGGGCAGCAGATCCATGGGAACACCACCCCCTGTGAGTTCCTGTCCAAGCCCCTCCCCATCCTGACTCAGAAATATATCGCCGTTCCTTCAGTGTCACTGGGTCAGAATCCTGGAATTCCCTCCCTAAGGGCATTGTGGGTCTACCCACAGCACATGGACTGCAGCGGGTCAAGAAGGCAGCTCACCCCCACCTCCTCAAGGGGGGCAACTAGGGACGGGGAATAAATACTGACCCAGCCGGTGACAAAATTTGAAAAAAAACAAAAAACAAAAATAAAAATCGGGAACCAATTTCGACTGGAATGGCAGAGCAGAGAGGAGAGTGACCAAAAGGGAGTATGGACCATACACCCAATACAGAGCTGCCTTTAGCAAGGGGTTTGAATACAGTATATAGAGATAGTAATGGTTCAGATACAGTGAATTAGAGTAATGCTCCCTCCAGTGTTCAGATCTTATTCTGCACCAAATGTACTTGTTGCTACCATCATCTCAGGGCAGCTAATTTAAATTTAAAAGGGTCTGTTTCCTGGTGTCCCCCCCCCCCCCGGAGATTAGTTTCTAAAATCAATCCCATCAGCCCTCAATCATTTTAAGCCATAAATCATTCTGCCACGTCTTCACATCAATTGCTCCAACTCTTGTTCTCGCTCAATCCTGGTCCAGTTTGGCTGCTAGATTATGGAGCAATATGTCCTTAACCCCTCATTCCCTGGTTTGATCCAGAGGCCAAGTCAACTTGCTGCCAAATCCCAGCTAGCAGACACTAAAGGTCTACATAGGATTTTATATTTTCATGTTTACAAAGTGCAGGTTTTGCTCTCAGCCATCTGCAACAGGGTAAAATCTACAGGGAGAACTGTCTTCATTAGGTTGTTTGAAGAAAAGTAGAATTCTCTTCCCAGAAAGAGGTGAAGTCCACATCATTGAGGATATTGGAGGTGGACTTTAACAGATTTTTGATCAAAGTAAAGGGATCCAAAATAGACTCAGTGACAGGAGACAGAGGGTGGTGGTACAAGGTGGGATTTGTGACTGGAGCCTGGGGTGCAGTGGTGTACCACAGGGAAACTTAGTCAATGATCTTCAGTAATGATGGAGATGAGAATGTAGTTTGAAAGATTGGGCGGGGGGGTGATTGTCTGAGGGAGGTGAGAGGTTACAGGAGGGTGTAAACGCATTGGTCAGATGGAACTGAACCCTGATAGATGTGATGGGATGCACTTTGGATAAAGAAACAAAACTAGGGAGTACTCAAATGATTGGAGGACACGAGGAAGCTCAGAGGAACCTTAGGGAGTTTGTCGACAGATCCGTGAAGGTAGCAGGACAGAGCAATAGGGTGGGTACGGTGGCAGATAGGACACTTGTCTTTATCAGTCGATGCATCGATTCCAAGAGCAGGGGGTGATGTTGGAGCTGGACAGGACTTTGGTTAGACCACAGCTGGAGGACTGTGTGTAGTTCTGGTCCCCACACAATGGGAAGGATGGGATTGTACAGGAGGGGGTGCAGAGGGAGATTCACCAGGATGGTGTCTGGGATGGAGCATTTCAGCAATGGAGAGAGGCTGGATAAACTCGGAGTGTTGTCTTTAAAGCAGAGAAGGTTGGGGGTTGGAGGGGGGGTTGGAGGGGGAGTGACCTCAGGTGTAGAAGCTTGTGAGGGGTGTGGATAGGAAGCAGCTGTTCCCCTAGGTTGAAGGGTCAATCACGGGGGCAGGGGTGTATCATTTTAAAGTGAAAGGCAGAATGTTGAGGGGATTGGAGGAAATGGATTTCATGTAGAGGGTGGGGTGGGGTGGGGTGGGGGTCTGGGAATGCATCGTCTGGAGGATCATCGAGGTAGGATACCTCAATCTTCCAAAAAAAAGGATGGCATTTGAAGTGCTCATCCATTCAAGGCTAGGGCCTAGTGTGAAGAGATTTTGTTGGTGTCGACTCCATGGTCTAAAAGGGCCCCTGCTGTACGGTATAACTCAATGGTGTGTGTACTGGAACCAGGGTCAGAGATCAGTGACTCTGCAGCTGTTCTGATGGGCTAGCAATCTGAAATGGCCAGCTAGTGTTACCTGCTGTAACATCCCACTCAGTGAGGAGGGGGGAGTGTCCCATCTAAACACAGGCAGCTCCTGTCACTGGGGTCAGAGCTCAAAGCAAAACATGGCTGGATTTTGATGGATGTCAGTGGGCCTAATGAGAGCGCTCCTTGAAAGGGGTGAGATGATTGGCTGAATGGCCTTCAGGTGGTATCATTCCACAGCACCCTTCAGCAAAGGCAAGCTCAGCTGAACCTTGGATGGAGCAATCTGAAACCTGGAAATATTCCTCACAATGTGAAGACAAAAGCACTGTCCAGCCTCCAGGAGACACACAGAGACAGAGACACACAGAGAGACTGACCTTTGGCTGCCGTTTGGTGTCCTCAAAGACCTCCAGAGGGTTGGGGTTAGGATTGGAGTGACCCACGATGGTTGGGCCAAACACTCTGGCCAGGTTCTGTTTGTCCATTTTACATCCTGGACTCTCCATCACCCTGACAGGAGACAGACTGGTCAACAAGTCAATACCCCACTTCCACCACCCCCACCACCTCCCTTCCCCACAGCATGAGCAGCTCCTGGCAGCTGTGGGGTCAGAGCCCGGGCCCTGATTGGGGCCTTGCCACCCAACCACAGCCAGTGTGCTGTCAGCTCAGGGGCAGGGTGGTTGGAGAAGTCAGGCCATGGAGTCTCCATGTTTGGATGTCAGTATTAAAGAGCCCTCACTGCATCCCTCGGCAAACCAATCCAAGTGATCATTCATTTTAAAGTTGCTTCATTGGGATCTTGCTGTGCACTTCTTAGCTCAGATGCTGGGGGAAGGGGGTGGATGGAAGGAAGGAAGGAAGGAAGGGGAAGAAAGGAAGGAAGGAAGGAAGGAAGGAAGGGGAAGAAAGGAAATAAGGGGGGGGGGAAGAAAAGGAAAGGGGAAAAAAGGGGTGGGGGGGCAGACAGTGAAGGAGAAGGACCCATGTGTGGACCCCAAACAGAATTGGAGTTTTAACAGGGAGACAGAGGTTGCCGGGCAGTTTCTGATCAGAGGGTCCTTACCTCTGTAGGTGGACCATGAGAAAGGCCAGTGTATCACGGTTAGCTGGGGGTAGGCTGCTGACAGCTCGACACAACTCCCTGCTGCTCTGCTCATCTGGGAGATCTACAGGAGACGCGAGGGGGTGGGGGGGGGGGGGGGGGGAAGAAAGAGACATGGAAAGGGGGGTGGGAGTGCGCAGAATGAAGCATCAGTGAGCAGGTAGATGGTAGGGTAGGGAGCTGCTGCCAAATGCACACAGACTGCTGTGAGATTACAGAAACTCATTCACAAAAACAATGACACCCACACCACACAATATACAACCACTTAAGGACAAAAGGGTAACTAGGGAGAGAATAGGGCCCCTCAAAGATCAGCAAGGCGGCCTTTGTGTGGAGCCACAGAAAATGGGGGAAGATACTAAATGAGTATTTTGCATCAGTATTTACTGTGGAAAAGGATATGGAAGATACAGACTGTAGGGAAATAGACGGGGACACCTTGCAAAATGTCCAGATTACAGGAGGAAGTGCTGGATGTCTTGAAACGGGTAAAGGTGGATAAATCACCAGGACCTGATCAGGTGTACCCGAGAACTCTGTGGGAAGCTAGAAAAGCGATTGCTGGGTCTCTTGCTGAGATATTTGTATCATCGATAGTCACAGGTAAGGTGCCGGAAGACTGGAGGTTGGCAAACGTGGTGCCACTGTTTAAGAAGGGCGGCAAGGACAAGCCAGGGAACTATAGACCGGTGAGCCTGACCTTGGTGGTGGACAAGTTGTTGGAGGGAATCCTGAGGGACAGGATGTACATGTATTTGGAAAGGCAAGGACTGATTCGGGATAATCAACATGGCTGTGTGTGTGGGAAATCATGTCTCACAAACTTGATTGTTACTTCATCAAAAAACTCAGAGGATTGATGAGGGCAGAGCAGAAGATGTGATCTATATGGTCTTCAGTAAGGCGTTCGACAAGGTTCCCCATGGGAGACTGGTTAGCAAGGTTAGATCTCATGGAATACAGGGAGAACTAGCCATTTGGATACAGAACTGGCTCAAAGGTAGAGTACAGAGGGTGGTGGTGGAGGGTTGTTTTTCAGACTGGAGACCTGTGACCAGTGGAGTGCCACAAGGATCGGTGCTGGGCCCTCTACTTTTTGTCATTTACATAAATGATTTGTATGTGAGCATAAGAGGTACAGTTAGTAAGTTTGCAGATGACACCAAAATTGGAGGTGTAGTGGACAGCGAAGAAGGTTACCTCAGATTACAACAGGATCTGGACCAGATGGGCCAATGGGCTGAGAAGTGGCAGATGGAGTTTAATTCAGATAAATGTGAGGTGCTGCATTTTGGGAAAGCAAATCTTAGCAGGACTTATACACTTAATGGTAAGGTCCTAGGGAGTGTTGGTGAACAAAGAGACCTTGGAGTGCAGGTTCATAGCTCCTTGAAAGTAGAGCTGCAGGTAGATAGGATAGTGAAGGCGGCGTTTGGCACACTTTCCTTTATTGGTCAGAGTATTGAGTACAGGAGTTGGGAGGTCATGTTGCAGCTGTACAGGATATTGGTTAGGCCACTGTTGGAATATTGCATGCAATTCTGGTCTTCCTATCGGAAAGATGTTGTGAAACTTGAAAGGGTTCAGAAAAGATTTACAAGGTTGTTGCCAGGGTTGGAGGATCTGAGCTACAGGGAGAGGCTGAACAAGCTGGGGCTGTTTTCCCTGGAGCGGAGGCTGAGGGGTGACCTTATAAAGGTTTACAAAATTATGAGGAGCATAGATAGGATAAATAGGCAAAGTCTTTTCCCTGGTGTCGGGGAGTCCAGAACTAGAGGGCATAGGTTTAGGGTAAGAGGGGAACGATATAAAAGAGACCTAAGGGGCAACTATTTCACACAGAGGGTGGTACGTGTATGGAATGAGCTGCCAGAGGATGGGGTGGAGGCTGGCACAATTACAACATTTAAGAGGCATTTGGATGGGTATATGAATAGGAAGGGTTTGGAGGGATATGGGCCGGGTGCTGGCAGGTGGGACTAGATTGGGTTGGGATATTTGGTCGACATGGACGGGTTGGACCGAAGGGTCTGTTTCCATGCTGGACATCTCTATGACACTAAAATCAATCAAATCACTCTCTAAGGGTCACTAGACCCGAAACATTAATGCTGATCTCTCTTCACAGACTTACTGAGCTTTTCCAGCAATTTCAGTTGTTTGATTTATAGCATCCAGTTTTTAAAAAAATGTTTTTACCTAAATGGTGACATTTGGAAAAAGCTGCATTGTGTTGGTCCCTAGTTGGCCTGAGGCCATTTACAATGAATGACATTGTAGTAAAACTGGAAGCACTCTCTCTGGGGGCTAACAGCCTGGTACGGTAACTGCTCTGCCCAGGACTGTCAGAAACTACAGAAGGTGGTGTGGACAGCCCAGACCATCACGGAATCCACCCTCCCATCCACAGACTCCATTTACATGGCTTCCTGCCGTGGAAGGGCTGCTAACATCATCCAGGACCCCTCCCACCCCGGGAATGCTCTCCAACCACCTCATCTGTCAGGCAGAAGGTACAGAAGCCTGAAGACGCACCAGCAGATTCAGGAACAGCTTCTTCCTGGGTGTTATTAGACTGAAGAAGGGACTCGCTATTTTCAAATAACGTTGATCTTGTTTTGTGCATCAGTGTAGGCGTAATCTGTATTCCTTGCTAAGCACCCTATGATCTGTATGTTCTTGATTACTAGGATCTGCCTGTACTGCTCACAAAACAAAAACAAGCTTTTCACTGTATTTGGGGACAACTATAAATCAAATCAATATTTGGGAACACGACTATAATCAATCAAATCAGAATGCAAAAAAAATCAAAAATCAGAGATTAGGACTGGTCAGTACAGCAGGTCTCCTTCCTTAAAAAGTGAATCCATTTTGGGTTCAAGTATGAAATTTTTAATTCATTCATGGGGTGGGTAAGTATTTTATTGCTGGTCTCAAATTACCAAAGCAGTTTGAGCTTGGCAATTAACCGTCAATCATGAGCTAGTACATTCTCCGGGATAATGCTTCAGCCGATCAGTTCAGTACCAAACAAAATCAAAATGCTTACAACAGTAGGTTCTCTTTAACTTTGTATTCTTGATGACTGCAAGATAAAAGACCATTTTTTTTTGTTTTAACCACGCTCAGGTCAAATACTGAGCAGTCATTTCAGAAAAATGAATACAGACTAGCAAAACCAAGACCAGACCCCAACAAATCTCTCCTGGGCAATATGGAGTTCACAAAACATCCTAAAGAACAGCACCACACAGTGTGCAAACCACGCCCTGACCAATCACAGCAGTCCATAGCCCACGGGGGAAAATGGGGGAAGGGAAGGGGCAAGACCTTAAAAGGGATTGGGGCAAAACATAACACAGGAAGGGGATCCCAGAGGGAGGTCCAGATGGAAACGTCTGTCCCCACCCTGAACAGGGTGACACTGGTGACAGGGCTCAGCCAGGTGGGAAATGGCCCCAAGAGGGGCCTGTCCTGGTCTTAAACCTTCAGGCCACAACCTCCCCATCCTCCCACTACCAAGACCCCACAAACCAGAAACTCCCATTGGGGGATTTTCCAATGTCCCCGACCTAATAAAATCCATTCATTCCAGCCCTAACCCCCAGAATTTTCTGAGGACAAGTAGTCAGGAGCTGGAGCCGCTGGAAAGCTCTGGAAGGTGGAATAAGCCTACCTGACAGTGCCATGAAGGTTGGGTGCAGTTTGAACGTCACCAGAGGCTCCTTCAGTTTTCGGAGGAAGTCTTTCAATAGCCCACACACCACATGGATGTTGGAGACTCGGCTGAGTAAAGGGAGACCCTTCCCTCGCACGTAACACTGCTTCAGCTCCCTGACCAGCCGCTCACCACCAGGTACCCGGTAAATGCCAGGCTGAGGAGGTTGGGTGGGGGAAGGGTGAAACAAAAAGGAGTTAGAATAACAGCCACACCCCACACCAGTCTCTCACACTGCCCCTCAACTCTCAACCAATTCAGACAGCACCTCAGGCTTGCTGTCTGCTTGATATGGACAGTGCTTATGCACTGCAATAGGTCTCTCCGAGCAATCCCCCCCCACCCCACCTCTCAGTTAATACCCCTCCCACTGGTAAAAACAGAGCCCCCCCCCAATCCATTGATTAGGCTCCAGACTGTAACAGGTACACCTGGCAGTGAGTTATTCTAGATACAAACCCTCCCCAATTAGACCGCAGATTTTGGGATGGTGGTTAACCCAGACAGATCTTGTTGCTCTCATTTTCAGAGAAACGTTACTCACTTCCTGAAGTCCCCGCTGTTCAATTTCATTGACACAGTGGACAACAAGAGACGGGATCATGGGAACAGTCTGGGGGGCAAAATCTCCAACAGCTCCCTGAAAAACAAAACCACTGGATTAGTGATCAGAAACCAATTGGTCAGGAATGTTACTGGATCCCTGGAGCATCCACGGTCTACAAACCCCCCCACAAAGGCATTACTGAAGCTGATGGGATTCAAATCAATGGCCCCAGAACATGAGCTTGGGGTTCTGGAATGGCCATCCAGGGACTTCACCATGTCACTGCCATACCCATCCTGTGTTGAATGGTCATGTGTATTTGAAAAGTCAGAGCTCAGGTACACCCACGGAAACATTGGGTTGAATAGCTGACTGCTGTTTCAAGTCTGCTTCACCATTCAATCCATTCACAACTGAACATCCCACTCAGTCCCATTCCCAGACCAGCCCCTGCTGTCTTTCCTTCCTTTAGCTCCAAGAACGATATCCAACTCCTGTACCCTAAAGTATGGTAGAGTTTGGCATTGACTGGTTTTTGGGAGCGTTTGTTTTTAAAATCACTGCACAAATTGGTGGCCATGCCTGAATGACGAGCTGGTGAATTGTCTCCAATATTCCTTCCCTCTCCAATATTCTCAAGATCAGCTTCTCTCTTCTTGAGAATCTCCTCATTGGAGGGTCAATGTTTGGCAGTTAGTGTTTGCAGGGAGTTATTTCATTGTGAAACCCACAGACACAAAGTGGGGGGGGGGGGGGGGGGGGGGGGAAAGAGTGGGGTTTGAAACCTCTGCCTGATGGTCATACCTCACCGTTTTTGACGGAGATTGTGGTGAAGTTGGGTGAACAAATGGCAGGGCACCGCTCCTTACAGCTCGAGTGGGCAACAATGCTGCAGCTACGGCACTTCAGAGCCACTCTCCCAAACCGGATCCGTTTCCCACAGGGAACACAGGTCTCCGGCATGATGATCTGGGGAAGGAGAGAGAAACAATTACTTCCAATTGCTCAGGATACCATTCACCGTCAAAGACTAAACTCTAATGAATACAATCCCAGGATCCTCAGCCAATCATCATAGGTTAGGCCAGCCATTCCAGGGATCATCCGTGAGAATCTCTGCTGGACATGCTCCAGTGCCAGTAAGTACTTCCTGAGGTGGGGGCCCAAAACTGGACACTATTCTAAATGGGGCCTAGCCAGAGCTTTATAAAGTCTCAGAAGCACGTTGCTGCTTTTACATTCCAACCTTCTTGAGATAAACGACATTACATTTATTTTCTTAACCACAGACTCAACCTTGATATTTACCTTTAGAGAATCCTGGACTAGAACTCCCAGATCCCTTTGTACTTTGGCTTTAGGAATTCTCACCATTTATAAAATGGTTCATGCCTGTATTCTTTTTCCAAAGTGCAAGACCTCGCACTTGCTCACTTTGAATTTCATCAGCCATTTCTTGGACCATGGCAGCAGATCCATGGGAACACCACCCCCTGCAAGTTCCCCTCCAAGCCCCTCACAATCCTGACTTGGAAATATATCACCGTTCCTTCAGTGTCACTGGGTCAGAATCCTGGAATTCCCTCCCTGAGGACATTGTGGGTCTACCCACAGCACATGGACTGCAGCGGGTCAAGAAGGCAGCTCACCCCCACCTTCTCAAGGTTGGGGCAGTGGCTCAGTGGTTAGCACTGCTGCCTCACAGCACCAGGAACCTGGGCTCAATACCACCTTTGAGAGACTGTGTGGAGTTTGCACATTTTCCCTGTGTCTGCGTGGGTTTGCTCCAGTTTCCCCTCAGTCAAAAGATATGCGGGTTACACAGATAGTGTAGGATGCTGGGACTGAGTGGGACAATGTTCTGAAGGTTGGTGCAGGCTCAATGGGCTGAATGGCCTGTTTCTACACTGTTGGGAATCTGATTAGGGATGGATAATACATACTGGCCAGCCAGCAAAATCCATATCACACAAGTGAATAAAAACCTGGGTGGATGGGGGGCTGGGGGAGGAGGAAAAGGAAAAGAAAAAGAATTTTTTTTTCCCCACCCAGATGGTGGTGGGTGCCTGGAGGTCACTGCTTTAGTCAAGAACTCCAGAAAACATTTAAACAATACTTGGATACTTGCTGGTGTTGTCAGCACCTACAGCTGAAAGGGTTAGATTAACGTAATCAGGTTTTTGGTCGATTAGGGATGGTCACAGTGGGCTGAATGGCCTCTGTCTGCATTGTAAATGTGCCCATTCTATTTTAATCAAACTAGTTTGTAATTCCAGACATTAAGAATGGAATTTAATCTCCAGCTGCTGCTGTAATGGGATTTGAACCCTTCTCCCGAGAGCATTCGCTGAAGCCTCTGGATGACTGATGCCCCCCGCCCCCCCCCCCCCCCCCCCCCCCCACCACCAAAAGCCCCCATTTCCCTGCAGTTACCGTTTTGGAGATGAAGGTGTGCGGCCTGCTCTTGGGGGCACTCGCTGGCGTTGAGAATGGGTCAGGAGATGGTGCTGCTGGACCTGGGGCAGTCACCAGCTGGTGCCCACTCCCCACAGTATGGTCCTCTGGGATCTGCTCTGTAAGAGAGGAAACAGTCACTCCACAGAGCTTCCCTTAACCCTCACATCTCCCCAATATCGGAGCATGTGCCACAAACCCACTTCATTCACTTTGGTGTGGGGGCCTTATTCCCCTCAGAAAGGATTGGGGCTCAGTTTCCAGGTGAAGCTGTCTGTGTTCAGTCAGGTCAGAGACATTAACCTCCACAGAGTGTTACTGGAGCAGAGAGAATTAGGGGTCGTGTACAGGCGAGAGTCAGCCCAGAATTACAAGAGGGAAATCATGCTTCACAAATCAATGACAGTTCAAAGATGTAACAGACTTGATAGAGGGGATCCAATGGATTACATCCATCGTCAAAATCTTTCTGAAAGTCCAAAGTTCCAAGTAACAGATTCTTGTGTAAAATTAAAGGACGTGCGATTGGAGGGTAATGTATCGAGGTAGATGGAAAACCAGTTGGCAGACGGGCGACATTGTAGGGATAAAACAGGTCAGTTTCCAAATGGCAGGTAATGATTATCAGAGTCCCACAGGGATCAGTAAACAGAGGGGAATGTGGTAAAAACAATGACTGCAGATGCTGGAAACCAGATTCTGGATTAGTGGTGCGGGAAGAGCACAGCAGTTCAGGCAGCATCCAACGAGCAGCGAAATCGACGTTTCAGGCAAAAGCCCTTCATCAGGAATAAAGGCAGTGAGCCTGAAGGGTGGAGAGATAAGCTAGAGGAGGGTGGGGGTGGGGAGAGAGTAGCATAGAGTACAATGGGTGAGTGGGGGAGGGGATGAAGGTGATAGGTCAAGGAGGAGAGGGTGGAGTGGATAGGTGGAAAAGGAGATAGGCAGGTCGGACAAGTCCGGACAAGTCATGGGGACAGTTACTGAGCTGGAAGTTTGAAACTAGGATGAGGTGGGGGAAGGGGAAATGAGGAAGCTGTTGAAGTCCACATTGATGCCCTGGGGTTGAAGTGTTCCGAGGCGGAAGATGAGGCGTTCTTCCTCCAGGCGTCTGGTGGTGAGGGAGCGGCGGTGAAGGAGGCCCAGGACCTCCATGTCCTCGACAGAGTGGGAGGGGGAGTTGAAATGTTGGGCCACGGGGCGGTTTGGTTGATTGGTGCGGGTGTCCCGGAGATGTTCCCTAAAGCGCTCTGCTAGGAGGCGCCCAGTCTCCCCAATGTAGAGGAGACCACATTGGGAGCAACGGATACAATAAATGATATTGGTGGATGTGCAGGTGAAACTTTGATGGATGTGGAAGGCTCCTTTAGGGCCTTGGATAGAGGTGAGGGAGGAGGTGTGGGTGCAGGTTTTACAGTTCCTGCAGTGGCAGGGGAAAGTGGCAGAATGGGAGGGTAGGTCGTAGGGGGGGTGTGGACCTGACCAGGTAGTCACGGAGGGAACGGTCTTTGCGGAAGGCGGAAAGGGGTGGGGAGGGAAATATATCCCTGGTGGTGGGGTCTTTTTGGAGGTGGCGGAAATGTCGGTGGATGATTTGGTTTATGCGAAGGTTGGTAGGGTGGAAGGTGAGCACCAGGGGCATTCTGTCCTTGTTATGGTTGGAGGGGTGGGGTCTGAGGGCGGAGGTGCGGGATGTAGTCAAGATGCGTTGGAGGGCATCTTTAACCACGTGGGAAGGGAAATTGCAGTCTCTAAATGACGAGATGAGGGGAATGTGTCACAGGATCTCAGTGTCCTTGTATACCAGAGACTGAAGGTAAGCACCCAAGTACAGCAGGCAGAGAGGAAGGAAAACTGTATGTTGTCCTTCATAGGGAGACAATTTGAGTACATTGTCAGGGACATCTGGCTGCAATCAGACAGGGCCTTGGTCAGGCCACACCTGGAATACTGTGTAGAGTTATGTCCTCCTTACTGGGGGTGGTGGGGGTGGGGGAGAAAGGGGTGGGGGGGGAAAGAGAGAGAGGGAGGAAGGGGGGTGGGGGTGGAGAATGGCCTGGCTGTGGAGGGTGTACAGTGAAGGTTTACCAGACTGTGTCCTGAGATGGTGGAGCTGAAGGAGAGGAGATGGAGTTGGTTGGGTTTGTATTCAGTGGAGGTTTGGAGAATGTGGAAGGTGTAATTTCATAGACATCTATAAAATTCTATTTAGGGTAGACAGAGTAAATGTGGGAAGAATGTTCCCAGTCAATGGGGAGTCCAGAACCCAGGATCATTCAGATGTGAACATGGAAGAGGGGTTTAACACAGAGACAGAGGCTGGAGAGTGAGGGGGAGATTTGTGATGGGGCTGGAGAAGTATGCCATGCAGGAGTTTGGAAAAGTGTGCTGATATTTGGAGGAATCGCTGGACCAGATGCTGGTGAAAGGAGAAATCAAAATGAAATGATTGTGGTTCCCAGAATCCCTTCATCTCCCTTATGTCACAGACCTTCCAACAGGAGGCGCCGTCTGTTCCAGTCTGCATGGCTGTGACAAGCCAATCCCCTTGGGGAGTCACGATGAAACTTCCCCTCACTTCCTGCTTTACCATCCATTGTATCACTGCCCTGGACGGTGCCGGGGGGGGGGGGGGGGGGACGAAGAAAAAAGGCTGCATTCATATAGTACCTTTCAAAATACTTCACAAGTATAGTCACAAGAGAGAGGACACAAACTAGTGACACTGAAATTGTTTAGTCTAGAATGCTGTCAAGGCTGGGTCAGTAGATACATTCAAAGGCGGAGAGATTTTAGTCAGTCAGGTGGGTAAGGGCTAAAATCGGGAAAAGGAAGGAAAGTGGAAAGGAGGATTCACATCAGCTGTGATCTCAGTCAATGGCAGAGTAGGCTCGATGGGCTGAATGGCCTACATCTACTCCCAGTAACTTCCAAAAGCCCAGAGATAGTGACCAGTGATTCCAATTGAAATGGCAGATATTTTGGTAAGTCACATGTTTCTGCTGCTGCTTGGTTTTAACAATAAGGCCAGAGAGTTACAAACATTCAACTCTGTTCAAAGATCATGTAACAGTTACATCCAGCAATGAAAAGGTCACTCCATTTAATCTTAGGAGTGGGAAAACTTCGAGAAACACTAAACTTGGACAAAACCACAACTTGCTTGGACCACAGCCAATTAATACATACACACCCACGGAGTCAGAGCTGGACGGCACGGAAACAGATCATTCAGCCCAACGCTTCTATACCAACCAGACATCCCAAACTAATCTAGTCCCACCTGCCAGCACTTGGCCCATATCCCTCCAAACCCTTCCTATTCATGTACACATCCTGATGCCTTTTAAAATACTGTAATTGTCAACATCCTTACTTTTTGTGCAAGAAAGAATATTCTATTCAGGTTGGGTGTTTGAAATTCCTCCAGGTTTGTCCTGTTGGCATTAGATAGTTATGGAGCATATCCCTTTAGATTTGCTGACAAGTATGGTGCATCATAAAACAGAGAATTTTTATAAGACATGGCAGCCCTTTTTGGACTACCTGGAGTCTGTCACATTAAGAAGGGTTTTTATATCGTCTTGACGGTTGGGTTTTAGGAGTTGAATACCCAGAGGGGGACCTGCGAATGTATGAATGTGTAAATTAATGCTCTCAACGTTTTGTCGTACTGAGCCGGATTATTATTAATTATTAATTATTTGTGTTTAGTTGGTCTTTTATAGATTCATACACTTGTATGAGTGCAGCTTGGCTTTTTTGTTTTGTACAGTTTTGAATTGTTTTGTATTTGTAGTAGTATTAATAAAAATATACTTTTATTGAAAAATAGATTTTGAAAAAAAAGTGTTGTAATTGTACCAGCCTCCACCGTTTCCTCTGGCAGCTCAATCCACACACGTACCACCCTCTGTGTGAAAAAATTACCCTTTAAGTCCCTTTTAAATCTTTCCCCTCTCACCTTAAACCTATGTCCTCTAGTTTTGGATTCCCCCACCCCAAGGGAAAAGGCCTTGTCTATTTATCCTCATGATTTTATAAACTTCTGTAAGGTCATTTCCCAGCCTGTTCAGCCTCTCCCTGTAGCTCAAATCCCCCAACCCTGGCAATATCCTTGTAAATCTTTTCTGAACCCTTTCAGGTTTCACAACATCTTTCTGATAGGGTGACCAGAATTGCACACAGTGGCCTAACCAATGTCCTGTACAGCCGCAACATGACCTCCCAACTCCTGTACTCAATACTCTGACCAATAAAGGAAAGCAGACCAAACGCTGCCTTCACTATCCTATCTATTGACTTGTCAAAGATACTTGTTAGACCTCAGTTACAGTCTCGTGCCCATTGTGGGTAATACTCTTTAGGAGAACGTTAATGTTAGAGCGTGTGTGTAGGAAGGGTTCTCAATCATGGTTCCAGAGATGAGAAACTTCATGGAGGGATGAAGTCTCTGTTCTCTCTGGAGAGAAGGTAGCTCAGGGCAGACCTGATCGAGCTCTTTAAAACCATGAAGGTTCTGGATAGTAAACAGAGAGAAACTGTTCTCCTTGATGGGGGAAATCAGATTCAAGTTAGTTGGTAAAAACAAAACACAAACAACAGGAGAAAATGGTGTACTGTCTGAGAGCGTGAGGGAGGCAGGTTCACTCGAGGGGTTAGGGTCTAGAATGTACTGTCTGAGAGTGTGGGGAAGGGGAGGTTCACTCGAGGGGTTAGGGTCTGGGATGACCATCCAGACCTTGGATCAGGATACTGATGCTACTGCTGGAAAGTGTTCTCCTGCACAGGTCCCTGTCTCGGACCCTCAGTCCCTTTCCCTCCCCTACACCCAGGCAGGTGGGATTTAGAGAGGTGCCCAGGAATAAAAAACCCACACTCACCAGTGCCGAGCCCACACCCACGCCCACCGGTGCCGAGCCCACGCCCACGCTCACCGGTGCCGAGCCCACGCCCACACTCACCGGTGCCGAGCCCACACCCACGCCCATGCCCACGCCCACCGGTGCCGAGCCCACACCCACGCCCACCGGTGCCGAGCCCACACCCACGCCCACGCTCACCGGTGCCGAGCCCGAGCCCGAGCCCACCGGTGCCGAGCCCACGCCCATACCCACGCTCACCGGTGCCGAGCCCACGCCCACACCCACACTCACCGGTGCCGAGCCCGAGCCCACACCCACACTCACCGGTGCCGAGCCCATGCCCACGCCCACACTCACCGGTGTCGAGCCCACGCCGTCCACAAGTTGGTCAAAGGAGCGAGAGCGGGATCTCCTCGGAGCAACTGGTGGGCGATCGACTAGAACACGACTGGAACGCTGTGGAGGAGAGAGAGAGAGAGAGAGGGGAAGAGCTCAAGGTGGATAGCCCCAGGTTTCCATCTGACAGAACCAGCACAGCAAGAGGAGAGTTACTGCTTGTTTACCCGTTTATCCCGTATCTTCACTGTTACCGGCTTCACTGCAGAAATATTCAAATCCTACAGAAGGAAAGAGACTTGTTAACCCCTGGAGACTGACCTGGAAACACCCCCACTAGCCTCAACACAACCAGGACTATCCCCTATACCCCTACTTCAGAACACTCTCCACAGAGAGGGGCAGAGGGAGGGTTACAACACTGAATGACAGCAATCACCCACACCCTCCCGCCACCCCACCCCACCCCACCCGGCCACCAATACCCCCCTCACCCCCTCCCCTCCCCTCCCCTCCCCAGCACTGACTGACCAACGTCTCATCACGTGTCCGGTCATAACTGATGCTGGAACAGGAGATGTTGGAGATCACCGTTTCATCAACAGCCTGGAGCCTGGAAAACAGGACGGGAGCAGGTCAGGGAGAGAGACAGACCCACAGACACATCGTTTCTATAGCACCTCCCAATGAAGCACATCAGGGTAATGGTTGGTCTGCTCGTGGTATTTGGACAGGATTGGCACCAAAAAGGTTACTGCTCCTTGGATGCTGCCTGAACTGCTGTGCTCTTCCAGCACCACTAATCCAGAATCTGGTTTCCAGCATCTGCAGTCATTGTTTTTAACCAAAAAAGGTTCAATCCACACAACCCAGCAGGTGCTAAAGACAAGGCTGGGCCCCCTCCAGACAGGCAGCATCCAACCCTCGCTAACATCTCCAGTCAGTGGTCAGCACACGTCCAAATTCAGGGGAGGCTGATCAGGGCCGGGCAGCTGGTTATTTCCAGATCACTGACTGAGCAGCAGAGCACCTTGATGTGAAGTGAAGGCTATGGCTATAAACGTACAAGGGGAGGGGCAGGAAGGGGGTGGATGGAAGGAGATTTGTGGAATGGGAAAGGTGACCAGGAACAGGTTTTGATTTGGGAGAGTTTGGGGTCACTCAGACACTGCACACTCCGATAACAGCTTCAAACCCCAAACCCAGAGCAACCTACTTACAGGAAGTGGCTGGGCCAGTATTGATAGTAATGCCCCAGGGCAACAATGGGTCTGGAGTCATGTACTCTACAGGCCAGACCAGGTAAGGACAGCAAGTATCCTTTACTGAGGGAAGGAAGGAGTGAACCAACAATCAATACTGATCACACGGTCAGCTTTAGGTTAGTTTGTTATTCTATTGCTCACTGGAATGTTAATGTCCCCACCTTGGAGCTCTGGGGTTACCAGTCCAGTGATATGACCACTTTGCCACCACTACCCCTTGATACCAATGGGTCGTCAGTGCTGGCCTCACCCACTGTTGTCCACATCCCAAACAGGTAAGTATTGTTTGACATGTCAGGTGCCTCTGGTTTGGGGGTATGGGATGTTACAGTGGAGACCATACCTGGTGCAGGCCTGTCGCTCAGGCTGAGTGTGTGCAGCCAGAGCTTGGAGGAGATTTTGACGATCTTCACTGTGCAACGCTGTGCCAGGAGCTTCACTCTTCAGAACATCATGGACCAACTGCAACCTGCGTTCCTGCAACAAGAGAATCACAGCCGAACACAGGGGGACAATGTACAATCACCAGGATGAGAGACAGACAGATCAACCACAGGCCCAGAAACAAACAGTATAGGAGGCCACTCAGCCCTTCAAGCCTGCTCTGCTATTCACTTTGATCACGTTTTATCGTCCAGCTCAGTCCCCTATTCCTGTTTTCATCCTATACCCTTTGACCCCTAAGGCAAGGCAGAGACATATTTGGCACGTTGGATTTAAGATTTGGGGAGAGTCCCATTAGTTTGGAAGATAGCAAATGTAACTTCTTTCTTTAATTAAGAAGTGGCAACCTTCCAGTCAGTTAGATTAACGCATGTCCTGGGAAAATGCGAGAAGCTAATACTAAGATGCAATATCATGTTCAGAGAGCCAGCGTGGTTTTATCAAAGGGGAATCTTTTTGTATTGGAACCGGTGTGATCTATAACCAGAGGTGGATCAAAGGCAAAGTGCCATGCTGAGGATTATTGCAGAAATTGGAAGCTGAAGGTATTAGGGTAACATTGACCTGGAGATAGTAGACTGGCTGGTTAACAGGGAACCGGAATATCTGGGTCTTTTTCAGACGGGCAGGGTGTCCCGAGTGGTGGTGCCCCAGGGGTCAGTGCGAGGGCCCCAACTCTTTCCAGTTTATAGAAGTGATTGGGGGGAAGGGTTGAAGGTATGGAGCTAACTTTACCGATGACAAACACAGATCAGAAAGGGAGATGTGAGGGGACACGAGGAACCCTCAAGGAATATCAGCAGGTTCGGTGAGTGGGCACAGACCTGGAGAATGGATTGTATTGTGGGAAAGTGGGACATTGTCCAGGGGAAAGAATGAAAGTAGCATTACCTCAACGGTGAGAGACTGCAGAGCTCAGAGATGTAGAGGGATCTGGGTGTTGGAGTATAGGAATCACAGAAGGGCAGTCTGCAGGGTCAGTGAGTGATCAGAGAGGCTTACAGATTTATCATTTATTGAAAAGAGAACTGAATGTCAAGTTGGGAGGTGACACATCCATTATACAAGGGATTGGTGAGACCACAGCTGGCAGAGTGCATGCAGGTCTCTTATTTTAAAAGGAAGGATAGTAATGTGTTGGGAGCAGTTCAGAGACGATCAGATTAATCCCTGGAATGGAGGGTGGGTTGTCAGGGGAAAGATTTGTATCTTCTGGAGTTCGGAGAGAACAAAAGAGTCTGAGGGGACGTGACAAGGTGAATGGATGCTTGTGCTTGGGGAAGGGGTCTATCACTGGGGTGGTGGGGGGGCGGTGAAACAACGACAACAACAACAACGACCCTATAGCCGGGAGACCAGACACTATCCAGTCTAATGGCTGAGCAGTTGGAAGGGACTGAGTGGGGATTGTCTGTTCAGACATTTCTCACACAACTTGAACATAGAACACAGAAATATACAGCACAGAATCTACATTAAACACCCTTTGCATTCTCTTCAATTTGCATGGCAAACAATATTTCAAAACATCAAATACCTATTCATTTATTCACTCACTAAAACCTCACTACCTGCTGTTAAAACAGATTAATCTGTACTTTCTGGGAAATTACTCTGAATAACTACTCAAGTGGAAATATTGACAGTATTCTGGGCAAGAGCTCAACAGGGAAGGAGTTAGATTACAAACCATTAACCAGCCTGGGCACGGTCACCTTCCAGAAGGTTCACTCCCAATTCCAGACTGATTAATTAGATCAAACTATAACTCCGTCGTGGGATTTAGATTCCTCTCTTAAAAAAAACTGCCCTGAAACACAAGGAACGGGCTCGTGCCAACATGATCATCATGACAACATTAACACAGGTTCATCTAATGCTCAGATTCTCCATTATAAAAGACTGATTTTGGCACTCTCCCAGCAAGGAGTATATTTAAAACAGATCGATAGGTTGCTGATTATCAAAGGGATTGAGGGTTACAGCAAGAAAGTGGGAAATTGGGTGTTGCGAATCTTAGATGATTGAATGGTGGAGTAGATTAGATGGGCTGAATGGCCTAATTTCTGCTGCTATGTTGTATGGTCTTAAGCCAACAATAACCACATTCAAGTCATTCAAGCTGACACAGCCAGATTTACTGAGCTGGAAGTTAATGATGGAATCATCTCAGAGCTCCCAGATTTTCCCCAAACTCCTACCAGCTGCTCACAGGTGAGCTCGGCTTTGTGTCTCCTTCTCAACTCCACGTCCAGCTGGTTACAGGTATGTTTAAACCTCACCCTGAGAGCCGTCAACTCAAGCTCAGCCTTAACCAGCTGACTCTGACAGGTCACAAACTGCTCCTCCGCGTATTTCCATTTCTTCCTACAGTTCTCAAAGTTCACCGCCAACTGGAACATCGCTACAAGGCAACAAGATTCGATTAGTCAGCAAACTTCCCACACCTTCGAAGATCAACGACTAGAGCTGGTCCTTTTAAAAATCACAGCAATTTGAAAGGGATGGAGCAAACCCAAAGGGGTGGAGTGGTTTGCAGGATTGTCAGGATCCGAGAGGGATGTGGTTAAGAAAATAAAGAGCTGGTCTAAAATAAGGAGCTTTATGAGGAGCAGAGGGGGAACTGAAGGGAGTGTTAGAATTTGGACCCCAGAACTAAAGGCACATCTGCAATCGACAGGGGCTGGATTTGTGCAGGAGATCTCAACTCTTGGCAGAGTCACAGAAATTGGAAATAGAGGGTAACACATCAGAACAAATAGCCCAGACAAGGGGTTAGGGACTAAAGACAGTTCAGTTCCCAACTTCTCATCCAGAACATGCTAAAAGGCTAAACTTTCCCCAAGTTTAGATCAGAGCGATGCTGGAAAAGCACAGGTCAGGCAGCATCCTAGCAGCAGGGAAAAAAAAACATTCCAGGCAAAAGCCCTTCATCAGGAATACAGGCAGGAAGCCTCCATAGTGGAGGGATAAACTTTTCTGAGCAAAACAGCTGAAGACCCTGGGCATTAGTGTAAAGTATACCAACTCCCTGGAGACATGCAGTGGGTGTGTCGGTTCAGTTAAGGAACAGGATAAAAAAACAAGGACTGCAGATGCTGGAAACCAGATTCTGGAGTAGAGTGGTGCTGGGAAAGCACAGCAGTTCAGGCAGCATCCGAGGAGCAGGAAAAAAAATAAATCAACATTTCGGGCAAAAACCCTTCATCAGGAATAGAAGAACACCAAACTCACTCAGTGAAGGTCTCTGAACCCAAAAGTAGGGAGAAAGCTTCCTTAGTGTTCAGTTAGGGTCACAGATCAGAAAGACAGAGAGTAGGCCTCAGATATTGGACTATTTATTTAGATATAGGTTCTAATTTTACATCAGGAGATTGAGTATTCAAATTCAGTTAAAAGAGTTTCCCAGTCTCTCTCATGAAGAATTTCACTAATAAATTAAGAAACCTGCAGTTTTTACCTCGAATAGGCCCTATCTAACTCCACACCAACCCAGCCCTAGTCAGTCAGAGCAAACTGTAGCACAGAACATTAAGTATCAGCTTTAGTCCTGATGTCACAGGATGTATGTGAGTAAGTTTATGAAGTTCACTCCAGTCCCAGAAACTCAGTGAGCAGCAATCACCTTGCTCCTGTCTCTGGGAGAAGGCTTCACTCAGTTGTAGGAGAATATCCAAATTCCTGTCCACAGCTCCTTTCAGAGTTACCATTGTACAGGAACAGAAAGAGAATGTTCTAGTGACTCACAGAGCCCTGTATTCCCCACTACACCCACCCTCTCTCCCTCTCTCCCTCTCTCCCAGGCCCTTTGGGAGTGTGACTGCACTCTGGGATGTTTCCTCACAACCAGCACTGATTACTCAATCAAACAGCTCATCAGCTACAGACTCTGAGCTCAGGCCAAGAGCTGGAGGATGGAAATAAATCCACAAGGTGCCTCCTTCTCTCAATCAGTCCTTGCTAATTGGTCATCCTCAAATGAAGTCAGACACCGTTAATGTTCCAATGGGGAACAGGTGGACTGAGTAAATGTCACATTGGACAATGTGGCTCAAAAGGCCCCTTTGACACAGAACTGTATTAGCACCTTGAAGCACCAAATACCAAATAAAGTGCTTTGATATGTAGTAAGGTACTTAGAGAATACATGTTGGCTTGTATAAATTGAAGTCTTTATTTAGTCCGTGCTCACCCCGGCCTGGACGGAATTTCACATTGGCCCCAAGGTCCCGTACTTCCCGCGGGAGCCTGTGCCCCACAACCTGAGCCGCCTCCGGAATTTTAATTTTGTTGCTTTCAGGGACATAAAAAGGAAGGCCCTGTATCGACTGCTGCTGCACACCGTCCACCTCTTCTCCCTCATCCACCGTCCGGACACGCCTTGGCGTGCCCACTTGCCACCGGGCGGTGGGGATCCCCAGTGGAGGGCTCTCTACGCGGGAGTCCTCCCCCTTTCTCTCGGGGATCTGGGGTGGAGGGTGCTGCACGCAGCAGTCCCCTGCAACCGCAGATTGCGGTGGTTCACGGACTCCCAGCCCAACTGCTTGTTCTGTGGCGCTGTGGAGTCCGTGGACCATGTATATATTGGGTGGGGACGTTTGCACTCCCTTTTTGATTTCCTCAAAAACCTTCTCCTCTGTTTCTGGCTGCACTTCAGTCCCACGCTCCTGATCTTCGGGCACCCGGTACGGAGGAGGGAGGGCAGGTCCGAGGACCTCCTCGTGGGTCTGCTCCTGGGCCTGGCCAAACTGGCCATCAACAGGTCCAGGCAGCGGGCCATGGAGGGTGTCGTTAGGGCCGACTGCCTGCCCCTCTTCCGGGGTTACGTTAGAGCCCGGGTGTCCTTGGAGAAGGAGCACGCGGTGTCCACCAACACCCTGGAGTCGTTCAGGGAGAGGTGGGCGCCGCAGGGAGTGGAGTGCATTATTTCCCTCTCCAACTCTATTTTGATTTAGTCCCTACCCTCCCCCTCACTGTTTTGATCACACAGCATTGCCCTTTGATGTGAAGGGCAGTGCTTGTCACAGGTCACTTGGGTGTTTTTCTATCTTCCTGGTGGTGGAAATTGAATAAAGATTTGTGCACTTTGTGTCTCTCACTGTGTCTCACACCTGCACACACACACACCATGGGTGCTGGGGAATAAAAATAAGTACTACCGCACTTAGGCGGTAGTGTGGGGGTTAAGAAAAAAAAGGAAAAAAAAATATAAACAGGAGGTTGAAGGACAAAAAATAAATAAACAGGGAATTAAGGGCAGTGCTTGTCACTGACCACTCGGGTGTTTTTCCCCCCATTGTGTGGAAAAAAATAAAAAAAGAAAAAAGAAAAAGAAAGAGACAAAAGGCCCCTTTGCTGGTGCACTGGTAGTGTCCTTACTTATGGACCAGGAGGCCTGAGTTCAAGTGCCGCCTGTTCCCAAGGTGTGTGATAACACTGCTGCAAAATAGGTCAATCTGGGTTCACCCAGATCCTGCACAACATCCAGGGTTATATAGTAATTCAGAGTAACTGAAGCAGGGCCTGGAGACTTCACCGTGATTCATGTTTGATGGACCTGGACTCTCTCTGATTGGGGCGTGTTCCAGCCTGGTCTACCTTTCACAACCTTCACCCCCTCACCTTCACCCCCTCACCCCCACTCCCCAACAGGGTTTCTGCTTCAGCTGGACCATCAGGTCCTTAAAAAGGACCTCAGTGACAAGGGGCCTGGAGCTGAGAGGGGACTTTCTCCTGTTGCTGCACAGGCCTCTGATTACACCCCCCCCCACTCACTGTACCCCCACACACTCCAACACCCCCCCTCACTGTACCCCCACACACTCCAACACCCCCCCTCACTGTACCCCCACACACTCCAACACCCCCCCCCCACTGTACCCCCACACACTCCAACACCCCCCCTTCACTGACACCCCCCCACACACTGTACCCCCACACACTCCAACACCCCCCCTCACTGTACCCCCACACACTCCAACACCCCCCCCCCACTGTACCCCCACACACTCCAACACCCCCCCTTCACTGACACCCCCCCCCTCACTGTACCCCCACACACTCCAACACCCCCCCTCACTGTACCCCCACACACTCCAACACCCCCCCTCACTGTACCCCCACACACTCCAACACCCCCCCTCACTGTACCCCCACACACTCCAACACCCCCCCTCACTGTACCCCCACACTCACTGTACCCCCACACACTGCAACACCCCCCACCCTCACTGACACCCACACACTCACTGTACCCCCACACACTCCAACACCCCACCCTCACTGACACCCACACACTCACTGTACCCCCACACACTCCAACACCCCCCATTCACTGACACCCCCCCAAACACTGTATCCCCACACACTCCAACAACCCCCCTCACTCTACCCCCACACTCACTGTACCCCCACACTCACTGTACCCCCACACTCACTGTACCCCCACACACTCCAACACCCCCCCTCACTATACCCCCACACTCACTGTACCCCCACACACTCCAACACCCCCCCCTTCACTGACACCCCCACACTCACTGTACCCCCACACACTCCAACACCCCCCCCTTCACTGACACCCCCACACTCATTGTACCCCCACACACTCCAACACCCCCACTCACTGAACCCCCACAAACTCCAACACCCCCCCTCACTCTACCCCCACACTCACTGTACCCCCACACACTCCAACACCCCCCTCACTGTACCCCCACACTCACTGTACCCCCACACACTCCAACACCCCCCCTCACTATACCCCCACACTCACTGTACCCCCACACACTCCAAAACCCCCCCCTCACTGACACCCCCACACTCATTGCACCCGCACACACTCCAACAACCCCCTCACTGTACCCCCACACTCACTGTACCCCCACACACTCCAACACCCCCCCTCACTCTACCCCCACACTCACTGTACCCCCACACACTCCAACACCCCCCCTTCACTGACACCCCCCTCACTGTACCCCCACACACTCCAACACCCCCCCTTCACTGACACCCCCCTCACTGTACCCCCACACACTCCAACACCCCCCCTCACTGTACCCCCACACACCCCAACACCCCCCCTCACTGTACCCCCACACTCACTGTACCCCCACACACTCCAACACCCCCCCTTCACTGACACCCCCCACACACTGTACCCCCACATACTCCAACACACCCCCTTCACTGACACCCCCACACTCACTGTACCCCCACACTCACTGTACCCCCACACTCATTGTACCCCCACACACTCCAACATCCCCCTCACTGTACCCCCACACTCACTGTACCCCCACACACTCCAACACCCCCCCTCACTGACACCCACACACTCACTGTACCCCCACACACTCCAACACACCCCCCTTCACTGACACCCCCCACACACTGTACCCCCACACACTCCAACACACCCCCCTTCACTGACACCCCCCCACACACTGTACCCCACACACTCCAACACCCCCCCTCACTGTACCCCCACACTCACTGTACCCCCACACACTGCAACACCCCCCACCCTGACTGACACCCCCACACTCACTCAACCCCCACTCACTCCAACACCCCCCCCATCACTGTACTCCCACATACTCCAACACCCCCCATCACTGTACCCCCACACTCACTGTACCCCCACACACTGCAACACCCCCCACCCTGACTGACACCCACACACTCACTGTACCCCCACACACTCCAACACACCCCCCTTCACTGACACCCCCACACTCACTGTACCCCCACACACTCCAACACCCCCCCCCTTCACTGACACCCCCCCACACACTGTACCCCCACACACTCCAACACCCCCCTTCACTGACACCCCCCACACACTGTACCCCCACACACTCCAACACCCCCCCTCACTGACACCCCCCACACACTGTACCCCCACACACTCCAACACACCCCCTGACTGTACCCCCACACACTCCAACACACCCCCCTTCACTGACACCCCCCACACACTGTACCCCCACACACTCCAACACCCCCCTTCACTGACACCCCCCACACACTGTACCCCCACACACTCCAACACCCCCCTTCACTGACACCCCCCACACACTGTACCCCCACACACTCCAACACACCCCCCTTCACTGACACCCCCCACACACTGTACCCCCACACACTCCAACACACCCCCCTTCACTGACACCCCCCACACACTGTACCCCCACACACTCCAACACCCTCCTTCACTGACACCCCCACACTCATTGTACCCCCACACACTCCAACACCCCCCCTCACTGAACCCCCACAGACTCCAACACCCCCCCTCACTCTACTCCCACACTCATTGTACCCCCACACACTCCAACACCCCCCTTCACTGACACCTCCACACTCACTGTACCCCCACACACTCCAACACCCCCCTCACTGTACCCCCACACTCACTGTACCCCCACACACTCCAACACCCCCCTCACTGTACCCCCACACTCACTGTACCCCCACACACTCCAACACCCCCCCTCACTGTACCCCCACACACTCCAACACGCCCCCTCACTGACACCCCCACACTCACTGTACCCCCACACACTCCAACACCCCCCTCACTGTACCCCCACACTCACTGTACCCCCACACACTCCAACACCCCCCCTCACTGTACCCCCACACACTCCAACACACCCCCCTTCACTGACACCCCCCACACACTGTACCCCCACACTCACTGTACCCCCACACACTCCAACACCCCCACACTCACTGTACCCCCACACACTCCAACACACCCCCTTCACTGACACCCCCACACTCATTGTTCCCCCACACACTCCAACACCCCCCCTCACTGTACCCCCACACACTCCAACACACCCCCTTCACTGACACCCCCACACTCATTGTACCCCCACACACTCCAACACCCCTCTCACTGTACCCCCACACTCACTGTACCCCCACACACTGCAGCACGCCCCTCACTCTACCCCCACACACTGAAACACCCCCCCTTCACTGACACACCCCCTCACTGTACCCCCACACACCCCAACACCCCCCCTTCACTGACAGCCCCACACTCACTGTACCCCCACACACTCCAACACCCCCCCTCACTGTACCCCCCCACACACTGTACCCCACACACTCCAACACCCCCCTTCACTGACACCCCCACACTCACTGTACCCCCACACACTGCAACACCCCCCACCCTCACTGACACCCACACACTCACTGTACCCCCACACACTCCAACACCCCCCCTCACTGTACCCCCCCACACACTGTACCCCACACACTCCAACACACCCCCTTCACTGACACCCCCACACTCATTGTTCCCCCACACACTCCAACACCCCCCCTCACTGTACCCCCACACTCACTGTACCCCCACACACTGCAACACCCCCCCTCACAGTACCCCCACACGCTCCAACACCCCCCCCCTCACTGTACCCCCACACACTCCAACACCCCCCCTCACTGTACCCCCACACACTCCAACACCCCCCCTCACTGACACCCCACACTCATTGTACCCCCACACATTCCAACACCCCCCCTCACTGTACCCCCACACTCACTGTACCCCCACACACTGCAACACCCCCCACCTTCACTGACACCCACACACTCACTCTACCCCCACACAGTGAAACACCCCCCCTTCACTGACACACCCCCTCACTGTACCCCCACACACTGCAACACCCCCCCTCACTGTACCCGCACACACTCCAACACCCCCCACCCCTTCACTGTACCCCCACACACTCCAACACCCCCCTTCACTGACACCCCCACACTCATTGCACCCCCACACACTCCAACACCCCCCCTCACTGTACCCCCACACTCACTGTACCCCCACATACTCCAAAACCCCCCCCTCACTGACACCCCCACACTCATTGCACCCCCACACACTCCAACAACCCCCTCACTGTACCCCCACACTCACTGTACCCCCACACACTCCAACACCCCCCTCACTGTACCCCCACACTCACTGTACCCCCACATACTCCAACACACCCCCTTCACTGACACCCCCACACTCACTGTACCCCCACACACTCCAACACCCCCCCTCACTGTACCCCCACACTCACTGTACCCCCACACACTGCAACACCCCCCACCCTCACTGACACCCACACACTCACTGTACCCCCACACACTCCAACACCCCCCCTCACTGTATCCCCACACACTCCAACACCCCCCTTCACTGACACCCCACACTCATTGTACCCCCACACACTCCAACACCCCCCCTCACCGAACCCCCACACACTCCAACACCCCCCCTCACTCTACCCCCACACTCACTGTACCCCCACACACTCCAACACCCCCCTTCACTGACACCCCCACACTCATTAAACCCCCACACACTCCAACACCCCCCCTCACTGTACCCCCACACACTCCAACAACCCCCCCCTCACTGACACCCCCACACTCACTGTACCCCCACACACTCCAACACCCCCCCTCACTGTACCCCCACACTCACTGTACCCCCACACACTCCAACACCCCCCTCACTGTACCCCCACACTCACTGTACCCCCACACACTCCAACACCCCCCCTCACTGAACCCCCACAGACTCCAACACCCCACCTCACTGTACCCCCACACACCCCAACACCCCCCATTCACTGACACCCCCCCACACACTGTACCCCCACATACTCCAACACACCCCCTTCACTGACACCCCCACACTCACTGTACCCCCACACACTCCAACACCCCCCCTCACTGTACCCCCACACTCACTGTACCCCCACACACTGCAACACCCCCCAACCTCACTGACACCCCCACACTCACTCAACCCCCACATACTCCAACACCCCCCATCACTGTACCCCCACACTCACTGTACCCCCACACACTGCAACACCCCCACCCTCACTGACACCCACACACTCACTGTACCCCCACACACTCCAACACACCCCCCTTCACTGACACCCCCACACTCACTGTACCCCCACACACTCCAACACCCCCCTCACTGTACCCCCACACTCACTGTACCCCTACACACTCCAACAACCCCCCTTCACTGACACCCCCACACTCACTGTACCCCCACACACTCCAACACCCCCCCTCACTGTACCCCCACACTCACTCTACCCCCACACACTCCAACACCCCCCTAACTGTACCCCCACACTCACTGTACCCCCACACACTCCAACACCCCCCTAACTGTACCCCCACACTCACTGTACCCCCACACTCACTGTACCCCCACACACTGCAACACCCCCCACCTTCACTGACACCCCCACACTCACTGTACCCCGACACACTGCAGCACCCCCCTCACTCTACCCCCACACACTGAAACACCCCCCCTTCACTGACACACCCCCTCACTGTACCCCCACACACTCCAACACCCCCCCTCACTGTACCCCCACACACTCCAACACACCCCCCTTCACTGACACCCCCCACACACTGTACCCCCACACACTCCAACACCCCCCCTCACTGTACCCCCACACTCACTGTACCCCCACACACTCCAACACCCCCCCTCAATGTACCCCCACATACTCCAACACCCCCCCCCTCACTGTACCCCCACACACTCCAACAGCGCCCCCCTTCAGTGACACCCCCACACTCACTGTACCCCGACACACTGCAACACCCCCCTCACGCTACCTCCACACACTGGAACACCCCCCCTTCACTGACACCCCCCTCACTGTACCCCCACACTCACTGTACCCCCACACACTCCAACACACCCCCTTCAATGACACCCCCACACTCATTGTCCCCCCACACACTCCAACACCCCCCCTGACTCTACCCCCACACTCATTCTACCCCCACACACTCCAACACCCCCCCTGACTCTACCCCCACACTCATTCTACCCCCACACACTCCAACACCCCCCCTCACTGAACCCCCACAGACTCCAACACCCCCCATTCACTGACACACCCCCACACACTGTACCCCCACACACTCCAACACCCCCCCTCACTGAACCCCCACAGACTCCAACACCCCCCATTCACTGACACACCCCCCCTCACTGAACCCCCACAGACTCCAACACCCCCCATTCACTGACACCCCCACACTCACTGTACCCCCACACACTCCAACACCCCCCCTCACTGTACCCCCACACTCACTGTACCCCCACACACTGCAACACCCCCCAACCTCACTGTACCCCCACACTCACTCAACCCCCACACACTCCAACACCCCCCCATCACTGTACCCCCACACTCACTGTACCCCCACACACTGCAACACCCCCCACCCTCACTGACACCCACACACTCACTGTACCCCCACACACTCCAACACCCCCCCCTTCACTGACACCCCCCCCTCACTGTACCCCCACACACTCCAACACCCCCCCTCACTGTACCCCCACACACTCCAACACACCCCCCTTCACTGACACCCCCACACACTGTACCCCACACACTCCAACACCCCCCTTCACTAACACCCCCACACTCATTGTTCCCCCACACACTCCAACACCCTCCTTCACTGACACCCCCCCACACACTGTACCCCACACCCTCCAACACCCCCCCTCACTGTACCCCCACACACTCCAACACCCCCCTTCACTGACACCCCCACACTCACTGTACCCCCACACACTCCAACACCCCCCTTCACTGACACCCCCACACTCATTGTACCCCCACACACTCCAACACCCCCCCTTCACTGCCACACCCCACACACTGTACCCCACACCCTCCAACACCCCCCCTCACTGACACCCCCACACTCACTGTACCCCCACATACTCCAACACCCCCCCTCACTGACACCCCCACACTCACTGTACCCCCACACACTCCAACACCCCCCTCACTGTACCCCCACACTCACTGTACCCCCACACACTCCAACACCCCCCCTCACTGTATCCCCACACACTCCAACACCCCCCCTCACCGAACCCCCACACACTCCAACACCCCCCTCACTGTACCCCCACACTCACTGTACCCCCACACACTCCAACACCCCCCTCACTGTACCCCCACACTCACTGTACCCCCACACACTCCAACACCCCCCCTCACTGTATCCCCACACACTCCAACACCCCCCCTCACTGTACCCCCACACACTCCAACACCCCCCCTCACCCTTCCCCCACACTCATTGTACCCCCACACACTCCAACACCCCCCCTCACTGTACCCCCACACTCACTGTACCCCCACACACCAACACCCCCCCTCACTGTACCCCCACACACTGCAACACCCCCCACCTTCACTGACACCCCCACACTCACTGTACCCCGACACACTGCAGCACCCCCCTCACTCTACCCCCACACACTGAAACACCCCCCCTTCACTGACAGCCCCCCTCACTGTACCCCCACACACCCCAACACCCCCCCTTCACTGACACCCCCCCTCACTGTACCCCCACACACTCCAACACCCCCCCTCACTGTACCCCCACACACTCCAACACCCGCCCTCACTGTACCCCCACACACCCCAACACCCCCCCTTCACTGACACCCCCCCTCACTCTACCCCCACACACTCCAACACCCCCCACCCCTTCACTGTACCCCCACACACTCCAACACCCCCCACCCCTTCACTGTACCCCCACACACTCCAACACCCCCCCTCACCGAACCCCCACACACTCCAACACCCCCCCTCACTGACACCCCCACACTCATTGTACCCCCACACACTCCAACACCCCCCTTCACTGACACCCCCACACTCATTGTACCCCCACACACTCCAACACCCCCCTTCACTGACACCCCCACACTCATTGTACCCCCACACACTCCAACACCCCCCCTCACTGTACCCCCACACTCACTGTACCCCCACACACTCCAAAACCCCCCCCTCACTGACACCCCCACACTCATTGCACCCCCACACACTCCAACAACCCCCTCACTGTACCCCCACACTCATTGTACCCCCACACACTCCAACACCCCCCCTCACTGTACCCCCACACTCACTGTACCCCCACACACTCCAACACCCCCCCTCACTGTACCCCCACCCTCACTGTACCCCCACACTCACTGTACCCCCACACACTCCAACACCCCCCCTCACTGTACCCCCACACTCACTGTACCCCCACACACTGCAACACCCCCCACCCTCACTGACACCCACACACTCACTGTACCCCCACACACTCCAACACCCCCCCTCACTGTATCCCCACACACTCCAACACCCCCCTTCACTGACACCCCCCCCCTCACTGTACCCCCACACACTCCAACACCCCCCCTCACTGTACCCCCACACACTCCAACACCCCACCTTCACTGACACCCCCCCCCTCACTGTACCCCCACACACTCCAACACCCCCCCTCACTGTACCCCCACACACTCCAACACCCCCCCTCACTGTACCCCCACACACTCCAACACCCCCCTTCACTGACACCCCCACACTCACTGTACCCCCACACACTCCAACACCCCCCCTCACTGTACCCCCACACACTCCAACACCCCCCCTCACTGACACCCCCACACTCACTGTACCCCCACACACTCCAACACACCCCCCTTCACTGACACCCCCCACACACTGTACCCCCACATACTCCAACACCCCCCCTTCACTGACACCCCCACACTCATTGTTCCCCCACACACTCCAACACACCCCCTCACTGTATCCCCACACACTCCAACACACCCCCTTCACTAGACACCCCCACACTCACTGTACCCCCACATACTCCAACACCCCCCCTTCACTGACACCCCCACACTCATTGTTCCCCCACACACTCCAACACACCCCCTCACTGTATCCCCACACACTCCAACACCCCCCCCTCACTGACACCCCCCCTCACTGTACCCCCACATACTCCAACACACCCCCTTCACTAGACACCCCCACCCTCACTGTACCCCCACACACTCCAACACACCCCCTCACTGTACCACCACAATCACTGTACCCCCACACACTCCAACACCCCCCTCACTGTACCCCACCCCCCCCCCCCCCCCGTAGAGGTGAAGATGGTGATGTGCTTCTGCTACATGAAGGTGATCCAGAGCCAACACGATGATGGAAGAGTTTGCAGCTAAAAGAAGAAAGTGGGAACACTCCGAGCTGTAGATAATGTACCACCTCACGGACGGGGCAGGTTACCGGCACCTTTGGCTCCAGGAGGAAGTTACACTTTCTGACTGGGTAATTCAAATGTAGTGTGAGACCGGGGACAGGAGAGGGTGGGAGCTCTAACTCAGGGTAATATGCTGGAAATCAAGGCACACATTCCGAGAGTTGTTATCCGAGTGAGAAATGTAATAAAGTGTATAAAACTCCCCAGTTTCCCTGACGATGGGAACCAGGCCAATAGAGTGCCTGAACCAGGCTCCATACCAAACCATTACCACAGATCCCAAATTCTTAGGATAGAGGAACAGGTTAACAATCATAAGCTGTCAACATATAACTCAACCAATTAGAATTCTAACCTCTAATAAACTCCACCTCCACACACACTCTCACACACACACAAACACAGAGACACAGATACACACATACAGATGTACACACATACATACAGATGTACACACATACATACAGATGTATACACATACAGACAGATGTACACACACATACATACAGATGTACACATGTACATACAGATGCACACACATACATACAGATGCACACACATACAGACAGATGTACACACACATACTTATAGATGTACACACACGTACATACAGATGTGCACATACATACAGATGTGCACATACATACAGATGTACACCCGCATACATACAGATGTACACATGTACATACAGATGCACACACATACATACAGATGCACACACATACAGACAGATGTACACACACATACATATAGATGTACACACACGTACATACAGATGTGCACATACATACAGATGTACACACACATACAGATGTACACACACATACATACAGATGTACACATACATACATACAGATGTACACACATACATACAGATGCCCACACATACACACAGATGTACACACATACAGATGTACACACATACATACAGATGTACATACACATACATACAGATGTACACACACGTACATACAAATGCACACACATACATCCAGATGTACACACACATACATACAGATGCACACACATACCGATGTACGCACACATATATACTGATCTACACACACATCCAGACATACACACACATACATACAGATGTGCACACACATACCGATGTACACACATGTACATACAGATGTACACACATACAGATGTACATACACATACATACAGATGTGCACTCACATACAAATGTACACACACATACATACAGATGCACACACATGCATATAGATGTACACACTTACAGATGGGCATGCACGTACTTACAGATGTACACACACATACATACACATACATACAGATGCATACATATACATACAGATGTGTACACACATACTTACAGATGCACACACATACAGATGTACACACATACATACAGATGTACACACATACATACCGATGTACACAGACATGCATTCAGATGTACACACAAATACGGATGTACACACACATACATACAGATGCACACAAATACATACAGATGCACACACATACATACAGATGCACACACATACAGATGTACATGCACGTACATACAGAAGTACACACACATGCATACAGATGTACACACACATACAGATATACACACACATACAGAAGTACACACATATACACACAGATATACACACACATACAGATATACACACACATACAGATGTACACACACATACAGATGTACACACATACATACAGATGCACACACGTATATACAGATTCAGACACATACATACAGATGCACACACACGTACATACAGAAGTACACACACATACATACAGGTACATACAGATGTACACACATATACATACAGATGTACACACATAAATACAGATATACACACACATACATACAGATCACACACGTACATACAGATGCACACACATACAGAAGCACCCACATACATACAGATGTACAAACACATACATATAGATATACACACACATACAGATGTACACACACATACATACAGATGTACACGCATATATACAAATGCACATACCTACATACAGATGCACACACATGCATACAGATGCACATACGTACATACAGATATACACACATACATACAGATGCACACACATACATACAGATGTACACACATACATACAGATGCACACATGTGCATACAGATGCACACACATACATACAGATGTACACACATACAGATGTGCACACACGTAAATACAGATGTACACACATATACATATAGATGCACACACATACCGATGTACACACACGTACATACAGATGTACACACACATACATACAGATGTGCACACACGTAAATACAGATGTACACACATATACATATAGATGCACAGATGTGCATACAGATGCACACACGTCCATACAGATGCACACACATACAGATGTACACACACATACATACAGATGTGCACACACATACCGATGTACACACACGTACATACAGATGTACACACACATACATACAGATGTACACACATACATACAGATGTACACACACATACAGATGTACACACACATACATACAGATGCACACACGTACATTCAGATGCACACACATACATACAGGTGCACACACACACATACAGATATACACACACATACATACAGATGTACACACACATACAGATGTACACACACATACATACAGATGAACACACATACATACAGATATACACATACATATATACAGATGCACACACATACATACAGATGTACACACACATACAGATATACACACACATACATACAGATGCACACACGTACATTCAGATGCACACACGTACCTACAGATGCACATATGTACATACAGATATACACACATACATACAGGTGCACACACATACATACAGATATACACACACATACAGATGTACACACACATACATACAGATGAACACACATACATACAGATATACACATACATATATACAGATGCACACACATACATACAGATGTGCACACACATACAGATGTACACACACATACATACAGATGTACACACACATCCAGACGTACACACACGTACATACAGATGTACACACATACAGATGTACACACACATACATACAGATGTGCACACACATTCAAATGTACACACACATACATACAGATGCACACACATGCATACAGATGTACACACTTACAGATGGACACGCACGTACTTACAGATGTAAACACACATACATACACATACATACAGATGCACACACTTACAGGTGGACAAGCATGTATTTACAGATGTACACACACATACATACACATACATACAGATGCACACACATACATACAGATGTACACACACATACTGATGTGCACACACATACTTACAGATGTACACACATACAGATGTACAGATGTACACACATACATACAGATGTACACATATACATACCAATGTACACAGACATGCATACAGATGTACACACACATACATACAAATGCACACACGTACATACAGATGCACACACATACATACAGCTGCACAAACGTACATACAGATATACACACACATACATACAGATGCACACACATACGTACAGATCTACACACACATACATACAGATGCACACATGTGCATACAGATGCACACACATACATACAGATGTACACACACGTACATACAGATGCACACACATACATACAGATGTACACACACATACATATAGATGTACACACACATACAGATGTACACACACGTACAGATGTACACACACATACAGGTGTACACACACATACATACAGATGCACACATGTGCATACAGATGCACACACGTACATACTGATGCACACACATACAGATGTACACACACATACATACAGAAGAGCACACACATACCGATGTACACACACGTACATACAGATGTACACACACATACATACAGATGTACACACATACATACAGATGTACACACACATACAGATGTACACACACATACATACAGATGCACATACGTACATTCAGATGCACACACATACATACAGGTGCACACACACACATACAGATATACACACACATACATACAGATGTACACACACATACAGATGTACACACACATACATACAGATGAACACACATACATACAGATATACACATACATATATACAGATGCACACACATACATACAGATGTACACACACATACAGATGTACACACACATACATACAGATGCACACACGTACATTCAGATGCACACACGTACCTACAGATGCACATATGTACATACAGATATACACACATACATACAGGTGCACACACATACATACAGATATACACACACATACAGATGTACACACACATACATACAGATGAACACACATACATACAGATATACACATACATACAGATATACACATACATATATACAGATGCACACACATACATACAGATGTGCACACACATACAGATGTACACACACATACATACAGATGTACACACACATCCAGACGTACACACACGTACATACAGATGTACACACATACAGATGTACACACACATACATACAGATGTGCACACACATTCAAATGTACACACACATACATACAGATGCACACACATACATACAGATGCACACACATGCATACAGATGTACACACTTACAGATGGACACGCACGTACTTACAGATGTAAACACACATACATACACGTACATACAGATGCACACACATACATACAGATGTACACACTTACAGATGGACACGCACGTACTTACAGATGTAAACACACATACATACACATACATACAGATGCACACACATACATACAGATGTACACACTTACAGGTGGACAAGCATGTATTTACAGATGTACACACACATACATACACATACATACAGATGCACACACATACATACAGATGTACACACACATACTGATGTGCACACACATACTTACAGATGTACACACATACAGATGTACAGATGTACACACATACATACAGATGTACACATATACATACCAATGTACACAGACATGCATACAGATGTACACACACATACATACAAATGCACACACGTACATACAGATGCACACACATACATACAGCTGCACAAACGTACATACAGATATACACACATACATACAGATGCACACACATACGTACAGATCTACACACACATACATACAGATGCACACATGTACATACAGATGCACACACATACATACAGATGTACACACACGTACATACAGATGCACACACATACATACAGATGTACACACACAAACATATAGATGTACACACACATACAGATGTACACATACATACAGATGTACACACACATACATACAGATGCACACACGTACATACAGATGCACATACGTACATACAGATGTACACACACAAACATATAGATGTACACCCACATACAGATGTACACATACATACAGATGTACACACACATACATACAGATGCACACACGTACATACAGATGCACATACGTACATACAGATATACACACATACATACAGATGCACACACATACATACAGATGTACACACATACATACAGATGTACACATACATACAGACGTACACACACGTACATACAGATGCATACACATACATACAGATGTACACACACAAACATATAGATGTACACACACATACAGATGTACACATACATACAGATGTACACACACATACATACAGATGCACACACGTACATACAGATGCACATACGTACATACAGATGTACACACACAAACATATAGATGTACACACACATACAGATGTACACATACATACAGATGTACACACACATACATACAGATGCACACACGTACATACAGATGCACATACGTACATACAGATATACACACATACATACAGATGCACACACATACATACAGATGTACACACATACATACAGATGTACACATACATACAGACGTACACACACGTACATACAGATGCATACACATACATACAGATGTACACACACAAACATATAGATGTACACACACATACAGATGTACACATACATACAGATGTACACACACATACATACAGATGCACACACGTACATACAGATGCACATACGTACATACAGATATACACACATACATACAGATGCACACACATACATACAGATGTACACACATACATACAGATGTACACATACATACAGACGTACACACACGTACATACAGATGCATACACATACATACAGATGTACACACGCATACAGATGTACACACACATACATACAGATGCACACACGTACATTCAGATGCACACACATACATACAGATGCACATATGTACATTCAGATATGCACACGTACATACAGGTGCACACACACACATACAGATGTACACACACATACATACAGATGCACACACATACATACAGATGTACACACATAGAGGTGTACGCACACATACATACAGATGCACACACACATATATACAGATGTATACACATACCTACAGATGTACACACATACAGATGTACATACACCTACATTCAGATGTACACATGTGCATACAGATGCACACTCTTCACACATGTTTCTTTTCAGGATCACTCTTTGAAATCGATCATTACCTTTGAGTTATGTCTCTTTCTCATTCTGGGGATTTTCCTGCTATCTTTGCCATCTCTCTGGGCCTGGCATCACTCTCTCGCTCTCTGTCTCTCTCTCTCTCTCCCTGGTATTGTCATCTCTCTATGGCACTCTCTCACCCAGGGACCTATATTATCCTGTGGCCGAGATCTCTCTCTATAGGGGAGCCGGTAATTATTGTACAGATTGGAAGCAATGCCATTCTTAGCGAAGAGATTAAAGCAGTACGGAGTGAATTTAAGAGGTTAGGCAGAAGATTAAAAAATAGAATTTTAAAAGTAGTAATTTCTGGTTTACTCCCAATGCCAAACTCAAACGAGGGAAGGAAAAAATGGTTAAAGGAGATAAATCAATGGCTGAAGAGCTGGTGTATTGTTCAGGGATTCAGGTTTTTAGACAATTGGAATGTATTTTGAAATAGAAAAGACCTGTTAAAAGAGGATGGGTCCAACCTAAATTGGAAAAGGACCAATATCTTAGCAGAGAGATTTTCTCATTCCAATAAGGGTGACTTTATACTGGTAGAGAGGGGGAGTGGAGGAATTCTTAGTAGCAGTGTATTTGGAGGTTTTGATAGGGAAGGTTCTGAATGTGGGAAGGGCACATCAATTAAAAAAGAAAGACACAAGAGAGTCAGAGTCTGTAGTAATTTTGAAGAATGGTTTGAAAGTGTAGTGGAGGGGTCAGAGTCCTCATGTCTAATTAATGAGAGGATTGGACTCTTGATTAGTCAGGAAATCAAGTATTACAAGGACAAGTAGAAAAAGGGGAGGTGTGGTTATATTGGACCAGCTATAAACCTATTGAATGCAGAAGCAATAATAAATGATGTTTGTTTTCATTCAGGCTTCCTGACTTAATCCAGGGCCCACAGTGGGGGATGGGGGTTTGAACCCAGGCCAGAGGCAGCAGTGAATATGTCTGGGTGGATGTGGAGGACTTCAGAGGAGAATGTTCCTTAATCACTTCTCATTTTGTTGCTGGACTCATTGCACAGCCTGTCAGCTAGTCACTGCACTCAACAATTCCCAACGTGTGACAACTCAAACCAGCCTCCTCCTCCTACCCTGCAATGCTGGACCTACCTGTGGTGGCAGGTTTGGTGTCAACATGAGACAGGTTGATCTCGTTTGTGTCCTTATTTCCTCTGAGTGATTCTGTGTAGAGCATTGTGTCTGGTTCGAGACACCACAGGTTTGGAAGGAGATGTGAAGGTTTCAGAAAGAGAGCAATAAAGACAAAAAATAAACAATCACAGGGATAGCTCCAAGTGTGAGGGTCTTCACTTGGATGGATTCATTGGAGAAACTGGGGCCATTCTGCCAACTGTAGAGGAGACTGAGGCAGGGGGAATTGAGATATAAAAAATATAGTGGGCATGGATAGGGTAAAGTTAAAAATCACACAACACCAGGTTATAGTCCAACTAGCTTTCACCTGACTATCACCTGACAAAGGAGCGACGCTCTGAAAGCTAGTGCTTCTAATTAAACCTGTTGGACTATAACCTGGTGTTGTGTAATTTTTAACTTTGTACACCTCAGTCCAACACCAGCATCTCCAAATCATGGATAGGATAGATAGGAAAAAGGTTTTCCCATGATAGAGGGATCAATAACCAGAGGGCACAGATTCAATGTAAGAGGCAGGGAGTTAGAGCAAATATGAGGAAAACCCTTTTACCCAGGGGATGGTGGGAATCTGGAACTGACTTGATGGAGCTTTTTGAACAAAGAAGATTGATGAGGGCAGAGCAGTAGATGTGATCTATATGGACTTCAGTAAGGTGTTCGACAAGGTTCCCCATGAGAGACTGATTAGCAAGGTTAGATCTCATGGAATACAGGGAGAACTAGCCATTTGGATACAGAACTGGCTCAAAGGTAGAAGACAGAGGGTAGCGGTGGAGTGTTGTTTTTCAGATTGGAGGCCTGTGACCAGTGGAGTCCCACAAGGATCGGTGCTGGGTCCTCTACTTTTTGTCATTTACATAAATGATTTGGATGCGAGCATAAGAGGTACAGTTATAAGTTTGCAGATGACGCCAAAATTGGAGGTGTAGTGGACAGCGAAGAGGGTTACCTCAGATTACAACAGGATCTGAACCAGATGGGCCAATGGGCTGAGAAGTGGCAGATGGAGTTTAATTCAGATAAATGTGAGGTGCTGCATTTTGGGAAAGCAAATCTTAGCAGGACTTATACACTTAATGGTAAGGTCCTAGGGAGTGTTGCTGAACAAAGAGACCTTGGAGTGCAGGTTCATAGCTCCTTGAAAGTGGAGTCGCAGGTAGATAGGATAGTGAAGAAGGCGTTTGGTATGCTTTCCTTTATTGGTCAGAGTATTGAGTACAGGAGTTGGGAGGTCATGTTGCGGCTGTACAGGGCATTGGTTAGGCCACTGTTGGAATATTGTGAGCAATTCTGGTCTCCTTCCTATCAGAGAGATGTTGTGAAACTTGAAAGGGTTCAGAAAAGATTTATAAGGATGTTGCCAGGGTTGGAGGTTTTGAGCTATAGGGAGAGGCTGAACAGGCTGGGGCTGTTTTCCCTGGAGCATCGGAGGCTGAGGGGTGACCTTATAGAGGTTTACAAAATTATGAGGGGCATGGATAGGATAAATAGGCAAAATTTTTTCCCTGGGTCGGGGAGTCCAGAACTAGAGGACATAGGTTTAGGGTGAGAGGGGAAAGATATAAAAGGGACCTAAGGGGCAACTTTTTCACACAGAGGGTGGTATGTGTATGGAATGAGCTGCCAGAGGAAATGGTGGAGGCTGGTACAATTACAACATTTAAGAGGCATTTGGATGGGTATATGAATAGGAAGGGTTTGGGGGGATATGGGCCGGGTGCTGGCAGGTGGGACTAGATTGGGTTGGGATATCTGGTCGGCATGGATGGGTTGGACTGAAGGGTCTGTTTCCATGCTGCACATCTCTATGATTCTATGACTGTTGTAAGGATGGTAGATGTGGGATGTGTTTGGATGCTTATTTGCGATATCAAGGTGTACAATACTGGAGAGTGGAGTTAGAATAGTTAGGTGGTTGATTTTGATTGGCACAGGCTCGATGGACTGAAGGGCCTTTTCTGTGCTGTAGATCTGTGTAAGTCTATGACTGTATGAGGTGATGGGGAATTTTTTAAGAAGCAAAGCAAAATTATGAATTGCTGGGATAACCTAAATAAACAAGAGAGGGTTTCCCATTGGCTGACAGGCTGGCAAGTGGACAGCACAGGGTCAAGGTGACAAAAGAACCCAAGTTAACACAAGGTAGTTATAGGGAGAGGCTGCATAGGCTGTGACTTTGTGCACTGGAGCATTAGAGGTTGAGAGGTAACCTTGTAGAGGTTTTTTATATAATGAAGGGTATAGGCAAAATGAATGGCAGGTGTCTTTTTCCTATGATGGGGGATTTCAAGACTTGGAGGGGGGGGTATATTTTTACAGTGAGAGGAGAGAGATTTTGGAGTTTAGAAGATTAAGGGGAGATCTAATAGAGACGTACAAAATAATACATGGCTTTGAAAAGGTGGATGCTAGAAAATTGTTTCTGTTAGGCGAGGAGACTAGGACCCGTGGACACAGCCTTAGAATTAGAGGGGGTCATTTCAGAACAGAAATGCGGAGACATTTCTTCAGCTAGAGAGTGGTGGGCCTGTGGAATTCATTGCCACAGAGTGCAGTGGAAGCCGGGACGCTAAATGTCTTCAAGGCAGAGATTGATAGATTCTTGTTGTCTCGAGGAATTAAGGGCTACGGGGAGACTGCGGGTAAGTGGAGCTGAAATGCGCATCAACCATGATTGAATGGCGGAGTGGACTCGATGGGCCGAATGGCCTTACTTCCACTCCTATGTCTTATGGTCTTATTTAAAAAGGACACGAGGAACAACTTTTTTTACACAGAGAGTGGTTCGTGTGTGGGATAAATTTCTAAAGGAAATGCTGGATATGGATACAGTTACAACGTTTAACAGACATTTGGATAAGGACATGAATAAGAGAGGTTTGGAGGGATATGGTTCACATCCAGGCCGGGGAGGTCTAGTTTAATTTTAATTTGGGATTATGGTCGGCATAGACTGGTTGGATCGAAGGGTCTGTTACTATGTTGTATGACTCAAACTAAATTGCATTTATTACAATGCAAGGGGTCTTACAGATAAGGCCGATAAACATGGGATTGGGATGCCATAGATATTACAAAAACCTGGCTGAGGCAGGGATGTGTTCGCCGGGTGGTGTTATCGCAAGAATGTTAATCCAGAGACCCAGATAACATTCTGAGGTTCTGGGTTCAATTCCCACCATGTCAGATTGTGGAAGTTGAATTCAATCAAAATCTGGAATTAGGAGTCTAATGATGACTATGAATCCATTGTCCAAGTCTACCGGGGGAACGACTTACCGGGGTAAACCATTATGTACAGGTCTCTGGCGCAGACTCTGTCCCTGTTGCTCAGAGGGGAAGGGGGAAGAGGAGCAGAGCATTAGTCATTGGGGACTCCCTAGTTAGGGGGACAGATAGGAGGTTCTGTGGGAACGGGAGACTCATGGTTGGTGTGTTGCCTCCCAGGTGCCAGGGTCCGTGATGTCTCGGATCGTGTTTTGGGAATCCATGAGGGGGAGGGGGAGCAGCCCCAAGCTGTGGTTCACATAGGCACCAATGACATACGTAGGAAAAGGTATGGGGATTTAAGGCAGAAATTCAGGGAACTAGGGTGGAAGCTTAGTGCCACGTAGAAAAGTACAGCACAGAACAGGCCCTTTGGCCCATGATGTTGTGCTGAGTGAGGCGAGGAATAGAGAAAGAGAGGAGTTGAACACATGGCTACAGGGATGGTGCAGGAGGGAGGGTTTTGGATTCCTGGATAATTGGGGCTTTTTCTGGGGTAGGTGGGACCTCTACAAGCAGGATGGTCTTCATCTGAACCAGAGGGGTACCAATATCCTGGGGGGTGGTGGGTGGAGTTTGCTAATGCTCTTTGGGAGGGTTGAAACTAACTCAGCAGGGGATGGGAACCTACATTGTAGTTCCAGTGTCCAGGAGATTGAGAGTAGTGAGGTCAGAAATATGGTTTCAAGGTCGCAAGAGTTCACTTGCAGTCAGGAAGGTGGTTTGAAGTGTGTCTACTTTAACACCAGGAACATCTGGAATATGGTGGGTGAACTTGCAGCATGGGTTAGTACCTGGGACTTCGATGTTGTGGCCATTTCAAAGACATGGATAGAGCAGGGACAGGAATAGTTATTGCAGGTTCCAGAGTTTATATATCTCATTAAGCACAGGGAAGTTAGTAAAAGTGTGGCATTGTTCGTCAAGTACAGTTTTATGGTAGCAGAGAGTAAGTTTGAGGACTCATCTACTGAGGTAGTATGGGCTGAGGTTAGAAACAGGAAAGGAGAGGTCACCCTGTTGGGAGTTTTCTATAGGCCTCTGAATAGTTCCAGGGATGTAGAGGAAAGGATCGCAACGATAATTCTCAATAGGAGCGAGAATAGCAGGATAGTTGTTATGGGGGAGTTTAACTTTACAAATATTGACTGGAAATACTGTAGTTCAAGTACTTTAGATGGGTCAGTTTTTGTCCAGTGTGTGCAGGAGGGTTTCCTGACACAGTATGTAGACAGGCCACCAAGGGGCAAGGCCACATTGGATTTGGTTCTAGGTAATGAACCCAGTGTTAGATTTAGTGAGCAGTTGGGTGATAGTGACCATAATTCGATTATGTTCACTTTAGCAATGGAAAGGGATATGTATATACCGCAGGGCAAGAGATATAGCTGGGGGAAAGGCAATAATGATGCGATTAGGCAGGATTTAGGAAGCATTGGATGGCGAAGGAAACTGGAGGGATGGACACAATTGAAATGTGGAGCTTATTCAAAGAACAGCTCAAAGTTTGTGAGAAGATTTGTAGCTCGGGTGCTCGTTGTTGTGGTTCTGTTCGCCGAGCTGGGAATTTGTCTTGCAGATGTTTCGTCCCCTGTCTCGGTGACATCCTCAGTGCTTGGGAGCCTCCTGTGAAGCGCTTCTGTGCTGTTTCCTCCGGCATTTATAGTGGCCTGTCTCTGCCGCTTCCGGTTGTCAGTTCCAGCTGTCCGCTGTAGTGGCCGGTATATTGGGTCCAGGTCGATGTGTTTGTTGATTGAATCTGTGGATGAGTGCCATGCCTCTAGGAATTCCCTGGCTGTTCTCTGTTTGGCTTGTCCTATAATAGTGTTGTCCCAGTCGAATTCATGTTGCTTGTCATCTGCGTGAGTGGCTACTAAGGATAGCTGGTGGTGTTGTTTCGTGGCTAGTTGGTGTTCATGGATACGGATCGTTAGCTGTCTCTCTGTTTGTCCGATGTAGTGTTTTGTGCAGTCCTTGCATGGGATTTTGTACACTACATAAGCAAAACCACTGTAGTGTACAAAATCCCATGCAAGGACTGCACAAAACACTACATCGGACAAACAGGAAGACAGCTACTGCGTGTCCTTGATAAGTATGTACCTGTCAGGCAGGGAGGAAGTGGTCGAGTGAGGGAGCCGTGGTTTACTAACAAGTTGAATCTCTTGTAAAGAGGAAGAAGACGACTTATGTTAGGATGAGACGTGAAGGCTCAGTTACAAGTTAGCCAGAAAAGACCTAAAGAGAGAGCTAAGAAGAGCCAGGAGGGGAAATGAGAAGTTGTTGGCAGATAGGATCAAGGAAAACCCTAAAGCTTTCTATAGGTAGATCAGGAATAAAAGAATGACTAGAGTAAGGTTACGGCCAATCAATGACAGTGGAGGGAAGTTGTGAGTGGAGTCAGAGGAGATGGGCAAGCGCTAAATGAATATTTTTCATTGGTGTTCACACTGGAAAAAAAAACAATGTTATTGAGGAGAATACTGAGATACAGGCTGTTAGACTAGATGGGATTGAGGTTCACAGGGAGGAGGTGTTAGCAATTCTGGAAAATGTGAAAGTCCCCTGGGCCGGATGGGATTTTCCCTCGGATTCTCTGGGAATCCAGGGAGGAGATTGTTGAGCCTTTGGCTTTGATCTTTATGTCATCATTGTCTACAGGAATAGTGCCAGAAGACTGGGGGATAGCAAATATTGTTCCCTTGTTCAAGAAGGGGAGTTGGGACCACCCTGGTAATTATAGACCAGTGAGCCTTACTTTGGTTGTGGGTCAAGTGTTGGAAAGGATTATAAGAGATAGGATTTATAATCATCTAGAAAGGAATAAGTTGATTAGGGATAGTCAACACGATTTTGTGAAGGGTAGGTCGTGCCTCACAAACCTTATTGAGTTTTTTGAGAAGGTGACCAAACAGGTAGATGAGGGTAAAGTGGTTGATGTGGTGTTTTTGGATTTCAGTAAGGAGTTTGATAAGGTTCCCCACTGTAGGCTATTGTACAAAATACAGAGGCATGGGATTGAGGGTGACTTAGCGGTTTGGATCAGAAATTGACGAGCTGAAAGAAGACAGAGGGTGCTGGTTGATGGGAAGTGTTCATCCTGGAGTTTAGTTACTAGTGGGGTAACCACAAGGGTCTGTTTGGGGTCCCCTGCTGTTTGTCATTTTTATAAACGATCTGGATGAGGGTGTAGAAGGATGGGTTAATAAATTTGTGGATGACACTAAGGTCGGTGGAGTTGTGGATAATGCGGAAGGATGTTGTAGGTTACAGAGGGACTTAGATAAGCTGCAGAGCTGGGCTGAGAGGTGGCAAATGGAGTTTTTTAAATAGATATTTTTATTAGAAATTTAACATTTTTACAAGTTTACAAAAATAAACAAAACTCTCAAATACAAACATTCTTATACAATTAAATCAAATGTACAATAGCTAAAATTTAACAAAAGAAAAAAAACCAAAACTCAACTTTCTACTAATCTAACCTACAACTAACCAGAGTGTATATTTAAATCTCTTACATGCTCGGAATGTGTTAACATCAGATGTAATAAAACCCGTATTCGTGCGGGATTCCTCTCCCAAGGGGCCCCGGACCAGCCAGGTTCGCAATCTCAATTAAATAAAAGCCCTTGTTAGGATAGCCGAAATATCTGTATTTATGTAATTCAAGAAGGGCTGCCATATTTTATAAAATAATTCGGTCTTTCGGAGCACCATATTTGTAAGGAAGTCAAGGGGAATCCATTCCATATTTAATCTGTGCCAATTTGAAAGTCCAGGGGCGCCCTCAGCCACCCAGTTCACCAAAATATTTTTCCTTGCACAGAAAGAGAGAATAGAAAATAGTCTCTTCCCGTACATGTCCAGGGAGGGAAAGTTCGAAAAGCCCAAAAGGAGAGATACAGGGTCCACTTTAATTTCCGTTCCTAAAATTTCTGTCAGGGTACTTGCTACTTTAGTCCAGTATCTACGGATCTTATGACAGGTCCATAGACAATGTACAAGAGTGCCCACCTCTATTTTACATTTGGGACACATTGGAGATGCTCCTGCCTTAAATTTTGCCAATTGATCCAGTGCTATATGGGCCCTATGAAGTATCTTCAGCTGGATAGCCTGAGTTCTGTTATAGATAGTGATTCTTCTGGCGTTTTCCCAAATGTCATTCCACGTTTCTATAGAGATTTCTAGTCCCAATTCCTGATCCCATGTTTTAAGCAGATTGTCCATATCTCCCGATACTTCATCATGTAGTAAATGATAAATGGTACTGATGGAGGATACCCCCATTGGTCGTAGTACTCTACATTCTCTATCTGATTTATAAAGACTATCTAATAACGTGGTCTTCTTCTGTATATAGTCTCGAATTTGGAAGTATCGATAGAGGGCTCCATTAGGTAATCCGAATTTCTGACGCAGCTGTACAAAAGACATCAAGACCCCATCTTTAAATAGGTTCCCTAGACATGAGATACCCCTGGATCTCCAGAGTTTAAAAGTGGCGTCTGTAAACCCCGGTTGGAATCCCCATGCTCCCACTATCGGTGCATAAGGGGATGTTTTATGTGAATTACCCTCATTTTGCCGCATTATATTCCAAGCCTTAATTGTGTTTAGTATTATAGGGTTTTTACAGTGATCTGAAATGATTTTCCTCTTGTCTGAAAATAAAAGGTTAATAAGTGGGTGTTTTACTTGAGCGGCCTCAATGTCCAATCAGATTGATTGTGGATCAAACAAGACCCGATCAGATATGTAACTTAATAGAGAACTTAACTGATATTTCCTAAAATCTGGGAAGTCCAGTCCTCCCCTTGCCTGTGGAAGCTGTAGCTTCTTCAGCTTAATGAGGGGCCGTCTATGATTCCAGATAAAGGAACCCGACCAGCCATATAATTTACGTAGTGCCAGCCTCGGCAGCATCACCGGACACATTCTCATAGGGTATAGGAGACGGGGCAGGACATTCATTTTAATTAGTGCTATTCTACCCAGTCAGGAAATTGGAAGGTCTCCCCATCGCTGGAGGTCCTGCCTTATCCTTTCCAGTAAATGCACAAAGTTAGCCTTGTATAACTGACCAAATACTGGGGTAATAAAAATACCTAAATATAAGAAACCCTCCAGGGACCACCAAAAGGGAAAAAGGGATCCTTCCACTAGCAAGGCCACTCATTGGCATAGCCTCCGATTTTGAAAAAGTAATTTTATAGCCTGAGAATGTATTAATAACTTGGATTAGGCGAGGTACGGACATCAGAGGATTACTAAGGAATAGAAGAACATTATCTGCATAAAGAGTAACTTTATGTTTACCTGTACCAATCCTTGGGGCCGTTATATTAGGATCAGCCAGTATAGCTTCTGCTAGTGGTTCAATTATTAGTGTAAATAACAATGGCGAGAGAGGACATCCCTGACGGCAGCCCCTATCCACACTGAAGCTATCCGAACCTAATCCATTGGTAATCACAACTGCTTTGGGATCACTATACAATAGAACATAGAACATAGAAGAATACAGCGCAGTACAGGCCCTTCGGCCCTCGATGTTGCGCCGATCAAAGCCCACCTAACCTACACTAACCCACTATCCTCCATATACCTATCCAATGCCCGCTTAAATACCCATAAAGAGGGAGAGTCCACCACTGCTACTGGCAGGGCATTCCATGAACTTACGACTCGCTGAGTGAAGAACCTACCCCTAACATCAGTCCTATATCTACCCCCCGCTTAATTTAAAGCTATGCCCCCTTGTAATCGCTGACTCCATACGTGGAAAAAGGTTCTCACTGTCAACCCTATCTAACCCCCTAATCATCTTGTACACCTCTATCAAATCACCCCTAAACCTTCTTTTCTCCAAAGAAAACAACCCCAAGTGCCTCAGCCTTTCCTCATAGGATCTTCCTACCATACCAGGCAACATCCTGGTAAACTTCCTCTGCACCCGTTCCAGTGCCTCCACATCCTTCCTATAGTATGGCGACCAAAACTGCACACAATATTCCAGATGCGGCCGCACCAGAGTCTTATACAATGTTGAGACCCATTTGGTAAACACCTTTCCAATACCAAACCTTTCCAATGTGTAAAACAAATATGACCATTCAACCCTATCGAATGCCATTTCCGCGTCTAATGAAACTACTACTCCTGGTATCTTTCCCTAATGACAGGCTTGAATCATATTCAAAACCCTTCTAATATTATTGGATGATCTACGGCCCTTAATAAGCCCCGTCTGATCCTCCTTTATAATATGTAGCAGTACCCTTTCTAGTCTCAGTGCTTATGTTTTAGAAAGGATTTTAAAATCTACATTTGGCAAGGATATTGGTCTGTATGACGTACAATCTTCTGGATCCTTTCCTTTTTTAAGGATAAGAGAGATATTTGCCTCTTTCAGCGAAGGCGGGAGACAGCCCTGACTATATGCATAGTTAAAAACAATGACTGCAGATGCTGGAAACCAGATTCTGGATTAGTGGTGCTGGAAGAGCACAGCAGTTCAGGCAGCATCCAAGTAGCTTCGAAATCGACGTTTCGGGCAAAAACCCTTCATCAAGAATAAAGCCCCTTTATTCCTGATGAAGGGCTTTTGCCCGAAGCGTCGATTTCGAAGCTACTATATGCATAGTTATACATGTCCATAAGTGGACCAGCCAATATTTCTGTAAATTCTTTATAGAATTCAGCTTGAAAACCATCTGGGCCAGGTGCCTTACCGCTCTGAAGTTGCCTGATTGCATCAAGTATTTCTTGGACTGTTAGAGGAGCATTTAGGAACGATACCTGTTCTGGAGTTAGACCCGGAAAGGTCAAATTTTTAAAAAATGACTGCATCCTCCTAGTCCTATCTTCACAATCCTGCGATTTATATAACTCAGAATAAAATTCTCTAAAGATCGCATTAATCTTTTTATGATCATGAGTCAAAATACCCGTACTTTCCTTGATAGACGTAATAGTCTGAGGGGCCTTTTTCTTCTTTGCAAGAAATGCTAAGTATCTACCCGGTTTGTCGCCATATTCATATAACCTTTGTTTTGCAAATAATATTTCCCTCTTAGCCGTTTAAGTAAGCGTAGTGTTTAGAGCTGTGCGAAGAGCTGTAATCCTTTGCAATTTAATAATAGAAGGTCTATCAGTGTTTGCTGTTTCAGCTGCTTTGAAGCGAGCTTCAAGCAGACGCTGGCAAATGGAGTTTAATGTGGAAAAGTGTGAGGTGATTCACTTTGGAAGGAGTAATAGGAATAATGAGTATTGGGTTAATGGTAAGATTCTTGGCAATGTAAATGAGCAGAGAGATCTTGGTGTCCATGTCCAAACATCTCTGAAAGTTGCCACCCAGGATGATTGGGTTGTTAAGAAGGTGTATGGTGTGTTAGCAGTTATTGGTAGAGGGATGGAGTTTCGGAGCCATGGGCAATTAGGGTTGGGTAATAAATACTGGCCTATCCTGTGATGCCCTCATCCCGTGAATAAATAAAGAAAAAAAATGATAGATGAGACTGGCAGCTCAATGTCCTGGGTTTTAGTTGCTATAGGAAGGAGAGGAAAGGAGGCAACAAAGGGTGGGGGGGGGGGGGGGGGGGGCGGGCGAGGTCATGGAAGTTTTTGATGAAGGAATACATTATTGCTGTCACTAAAACCGCCCAGTGAAAATATGGGGCAGAAATGACAAAATAGAGAGGAAAGATGACTTTGATCGAATTGTACTATAGGCCCCTCAATAGCAAGTGGGAAATCATGAAACGAATGTGTAGGGAGATCTCAGATATACGTAGGCGTAATACGTTTGTAATAAAGGGGGATTTGAATTTTCCAAACATTGACTGGGGCTTCCATAGTGTTAAAGGTTTGGATGTTGAAGAATTTGCCAAATGTGTCCAAGAAAATTTCCTTTATCAAGATGTGAATGCTCCTAATAGAGAAGGAGCAAATTTAGGCAATAAGGCAGGGCAGGTGACTGAAGTAAAAGTGGGGGATCACTTTGGTTCTAGCAATTATGATTCTATTAGTTTCAAAATGGTTATGGAAAAGGATAAGCCTTCCATTAAAGTTAAATTTTAATTGATGTAAAGTAAATTTTAATGATATAAGACAAGAACTTTCAAAAGTTGATTGGAGTAGACTGTTCACAGGTAAAAGGACGTCTGACAAGTGGGAGGCATTCGAGAGTGCGATGGTGTGAATTCAGACGCATTTTGTTCCTCTTAGAGTGAAGGGTGGGGCTGGTAAGATTAAAGAACAATTGATGAGTAAATTCTTTGAGGAAGTGACCAAGTTGATAGATGAAGGAAGGGCTGTTGATGTCATATACATGGACTTTAGTAAGGCGTTTGATAAGGTTCCCCATTGTAGACTAATGGAGAAAGTGAAGTCACATGGTGTGCAGGGTGTTCTAGCAGATGGATAAAGAACTGGTTGAGCAGCAGGAGACAGAGAGTAGTAGTTGAAGGGAGTTTCTCGAAATGGGGAAAGGTGACCAGTGGTGTTCCACAGGGATCAGTATTGGGGCCACTGTTGTTTGTGATATACATAAATGATCTGGAAGAGGGCACTGTTGGTATGATCAGCAAGTTTGCAGATGACACAAAGATTGGTGGAGTAGCAGAAAGCATAAGGGACTGTCAGAGAATACAGGAGGATATAGATAGGCTGGAGAGTTGGGCGGAAAAGTGGCAGATGGATTTCAATCCAGACAAATGTGAGGTGATGCATTTAGGCAAGTCTAATTCTTGAGTGAATTATACTGTAACTGGAAGAGCCTTGGGAAAAGTTGATGAGCAGAGAGATCTGGGAGTGCAGGTCCATTGTACCCTGAAGGTTGCTGCACAGGTGGATAGAGTGGTCAAGAAGGCATATGGTATGCTTACCTTCATTGGATGGGGTATTGAGTATAAGAGCTGGCAGGTCATGTTAACATTGTACAAGACATTGGTTCAGCCGCATTTAGAATACTGTGTACAGTTCTGGTCACCACATTACCAAAAGGATGTGGACGCTTTGGAGAGGGTGCAGAGAAGGTTTACGAGGATGTTGCCTGGTATGGAAGGTGCTAGCTATGAAGAGAGGTTGAGTAGGTTAGGTTTGTTTTCATTTGATAAAGGGAGATTGAGGGGGAACCTGATTGAAGTTTACAAAATCATGAAGAGTATAGACAGGGTGGGTAGAGATAAGCTTTTTCCGAGGGTGAAGGATTCAATAACGAGAGGTCAGAGAGGAGAAAAGTTTAAGGGGGATACATGAGGAAAATGCTTTACTCAGAGGGTGGTGGGCATTTGGAACGCATTGCCAACAGAGGTGGTAGAGGCAGGTACGGGAGATTCATTTAAGATGCATCTGGACAGATGTAATGAGTCGGTGGGGAGCAGAGGGATACAGATGCTTAGGGATTGGGCGACAGGTTTAGACAGTACATTTGGATCGGCTCAGGCTTGGAGGGCCGAAGGGCCTGTTCCTGGGCTGTAAATGTTTTGTGCTCTTTGTTCTTCTTTGATGAATAAAGATATTAAGGCTCTAATCCAGAATAAAAGAGAATCTTATTTTAGATTTAGACAACTTGGTTCAGTTGAAAGTCTTCAACTGTATCAAGAGTGTAGGGGCATTCTAAAGAGAGAAATGAGGAAGGCAAAGAGGGGATATGAAATAACACTGGCAGATAAGGTTAAGGATAACCCGAGGAATTTCTATAAATACATTGAGAAAGAGGTAACTTGACAGAGGGTAGGACCTCTTCAAGATCTTGGAGGTTGTCTTTGTGTTGAACACCAGGAGATGGGAGAAATACTAAATCAATATTTTGCATCAGTTTTTACTGTGGATAAAGAAATGGAGGCTAGAGAATGCAGAGAAATAGATATTGATGATTTAAAAACAGTTCACTTGACAGAAGAGGGAGTCCCGATTAGTCTTAGAAAATATAAAGGTGGATAAATCTCCAGAACCTGATCTAATGTATCCCAGAACATTGAGGGATGTGAGAGAGGAAATTATGAGACCCCTTGCAGAAATATTTGCATCCACAATAACTACCTGCATCCACAGGGATCGGTTCTGGGGCCTCTTTGGTTTGTGACTTTTATAAATGGTTTGGATGAGAATATAGAAGGCATGGTTAGTGCACTGTAGACAGTGAGGAAGGTTTTCTAAGATTACAAAGGGATCCTGATGAAATGGGTCATGGCTGATGGAGTTCAATCTGGATAAGTGTGAGGTATTGCAGATTGGTGTAACAAACAACTGTGGGTTTATCCAATTAATGGTAGAGCCTTGGGTAGTGCTGTAGAACAGAGGGACTTAGGGCTGCAGGGACATAATTCTTTGATGTTTGCCTCACATGTAGACAGGGTAGTTAAAAAGGCATTTGACATATTTGCCTTCATTACTCAGTCCTTTGTGTATAGGGATTGGGAAGTCACGTTGAGGTTGTACAGGACATTGGAGAGGCCTCTTCTGGAATACAGTGTCCAAGTTCTGGTCACCGGTTACAGGAAGAATATTATTAAATTGGAGAGAGTTCAGAGGAGATTTCCCAGGATATTGTCAGGAATGGAGTGTTTGAGTTATAAAGCAAGGCTGCGACATTTTTCACTCGAGTGTAGGAGGTTGAGGGTTTTATAAAATAATGAAGCTTATAGATGGAGTTAATGGTAGTTGTCTTTTCCCTAGGATGGGGGATTTCAAGATTAGGGGCACATTTTAAGGTGGGAGGAGAGAGATTAAAAAAAAACATACAAGAGGAATTTTTGTTTACATATGGTGGTTCGCATGGGGAATGAATGTCCGAAGAAAGTGGTGGGTATGGGTACAGTTACAACATTTAAAGGACATTTGGATAAGGACAGGAATAGGAAAGGGTTTGGAGGGACATGGACCAGGAGCAGGCAGGTGGGGCGAGTTTAATTTGGGATTATGTTCAGCATGGACCGGTTGGACCGAAGGGTCTGTTTCCATGCTGTATGACTGTATGACTCTATGCCTGTGATCTCTCTCTGGGATCTCTCTCTGGGATCACTCTCTGCGATCTCTCTCTGGGATCTCTAGCGGCGATCTCTTGCTGTGATCTCTTGCTGTGATCTCTCTCTGTGATCTCTCTCTGGGATCACTCTCTGGGATCTTTCTCTGGGATCACTCTCTGGGATCATTCTCTGCGATCTCTCTCTGGAATCTCTCTCTGGGATCACTCTCTGGGATCTCTCTCTGCGATCTCTCTCTGGGATCACTCTCTGCGATCTCTCTCTGTGATCTCTCTCTGGGATCACTCTCTGTGATCTCTCTCTGTGATCTCTCTCTGTGATCTCTCTCTGGGATCTATCTCTCTGCGATCTCTCTCTGCGACCTCTCTCTGCGATCTCTCTCTGGGATCTATCTCTCTCTGCGATCTCTCTCTGGGATCACTCTCTGCGATCTCTCTCTGTGATCTCTCTCTGGGATCACTCTCTGTGATCTCTCTCTGTGATCTCTCTCTGTGATCTCTCTCTGGGATCTCTCTCTGGGATCTATCTCTCTGCGATCTCTCTCTGCGACCTCTCTCTGCGATCTCTCTCTGGGATCTATCTCTCTGCGACCTCTTTCTGCGATCTCTCTCTGGGATCTATCTCTCTCTGCGATCTCTCTCTGGGATCACTCTCTGGGATCACTCTCTGGGATCTCTCTCTGGGATCTATCTCTCTGCGACCTCTCTCTGCGACCTCTCTCTGCGATCTCTCTCTGGGATCTATCTCTCTCTGCGATCTCTCTCTGGGATCACTCTCTGCGATCACTCTCTGGGATCATTCTCTGTGATCTCTCTCTGGGATCTCTCTCTGGGATCTATCTCTCTCTGGGATCACTCTCTGCGACCTCTCTCTGCGATCTCTCTCTGGGATCTATCTCTCTCTGCGATCTCTCTCTGGGATCACTCTCTGCGATCTCTCTCTGGGATCACTCTCTGCGATCTCTCTCTGGGATCTATCTCTCTCTGGGATCACTCTCTGCGACCTCTCTCTGCGATCTCTCTCTGGGATCTATCTCTCTCTGCGATCTCTCTCTGGGATCTCTCTCTGTGATCTCTCTCTGGGATCACTCTCTGTGATCTATATATCTTTGGGGCTGGAATCTGTCTCTGAGATCGCTCTTCCCAGAACTGGATTATCTCTCTTGGGCTCTTGATCCCATCTCTTTGGGATCTCTATCTCCCTGAGACTTTGATCTCTCTCTGAGATCTCTATCTCAGGGTGACTGGGATCTCTCTGTCTTTCTGGGGATCCTCTCTCTCTCTCTCTCTGCGATTGGGATCTTTCCTTGGGATCTGCCTGGAGCAGGATCGCAGGCTCAGAAGTGACGTTCGGGAGGAGGAGCAAGGAGGTGACACGTCAGGAGAAAGTTTCAAACAGAGAGAGAGAGAGAGAGAAGGAGAAAGAAACAGAGAGAGAGAGAGAGAGACCCGCGGCGAGACAGGCAGAGAGAGTGTGAGAGAGAAAAGTGGGATAGGGAAAGCTCCGGGAGGGAGGGATAGAGAGAGAGAGAGGGAGTGGGGGAGAGAGGGAGGGAGGGAGTGGGGGAGAGAGGGAGGGAGGGAGTGGGGGAGAGAGGGAGGGAGTGGGGGATCCCTTCGCCTGTGCTGTTTGTAACAAAGGAGCAAGCGGCACATTAAAGGGATCGAGATTCCGCGATCGGATCCCGGGGATTCCCAGTGATCCCCGAATGTGCCCAGCCAGTCCTGGTGATCCCACATTCCCTGTGATTCCGAGTGACTCCCTATTCCCGACGATTCCCAGTTTCCAGTGATTCCTGGTTTTCCTGATTGTTTTTGGTAATTCCCAATTATTCCCGATTATTCCAGACTGTTCAAGGTGATCCTCAGTTATTCCTGGTCATTCCCTATGCCTGCTGATTCCCAGGGATTCCAGTTCCCAGTGATTCCATTATCCCAGACATTCCCAGTCATTCTGTTTCACAGTGATTCCTGCAATTCCCACGATTCCCACTAGTTCCCACGATTCCTAGTGATTCCTGGTCAGGATGCGGCTCTCCATGATCCTGGCCCTAGTGCGGCCAGTTGGTCCAGTAGTAATCGGAATCTCTCTGGGATTCACACTGAGTCTATTGAGCAGTGGCTGGGGTGATGAACCTTGTTCCCAGCCTCGGGAAAGAGCCGGGATCCGGGGCAGGAAGCCCAGCTCCGTGGCAGCTGCTCCTGGGGGAGAGAGTGAGTCCAAGTGGCAGGAATTTGAGCCCCGGATCGTTCCGTATAAAGCAGCAAGTGTGAAAAACCAAGGGAAGAAAACTGTCAGGTAAGACCATGGTCAGGTGGGAGGAGGCTGGGACAATTACAGCATCCAAAAGGCATCTGCATCGGGATATGAATAGGAAGGGTTTGGAGGGGTGGGGGCCGGGTGCTGGCAGGTGGGACTAGATTGGGTTGGGATATCTGGTCGGCATGGATGGGTTGGACCAAAGGGTCTGTTTCCATGCTGTACATCTCCATGACTTTATGACTACGACTGGGATATGGGAATGTGTTTGGGATTGGGGATAAGGGCCGAAAAATGTATTGCTGGAAAAGCACAGCAGGTCAGGCAGCATCAAAGGAACAGGAGAATCGACGTTTTGGGCATAAGCCCTTCTTCTGGAAGAGTCCCCTCCATTGGGGATAAGGGACTGGATAAGGCAATTGAACTAGGATAAGGGAATCAGATGGGATTGGGATGGGGAAAGGGACGAGTGTGGTTGAACTCGGGGAATTGGATTGGAATATGGGATGGTTTTGGGATTGGATTGAGGAACGATATGGTGAATGTGCTAGGGAATGGGATTGGGACAACGGTGGGGCATCATCTCAGAGTAAGGGGTCACCCATTGAAGACAGAGATGAGGAGGGATTCCTTCTGTCTGAGGGGAGTGAATTTGTGGAATTCTTTCCCACAGAGAGCTGTCGGGGCTGGGTCATTCAGTAAATTCAAGGCTGACAGAGACAGATTTTTAATCAGGAAGGGGACAGAGGGTTGAGGGGGATAGGCAGGAAAGTGGGATTGAGGATGATCAGATCAGCCATGATCTCATGTATTGGTGCAGCAGATTCGATGGGCTGAAGGCCAAATCTACCCCTCTTTCTTCTGGTCTTTTGGAAATGGGATTTCTTCAACAGGAGGAACTCTGACAGTCTTGTTAAACATGATTTCTCTTTTCGAAATCCTCACTGACCCTGCCCAGTTTCCTATTTGTTTTGAAATGTCCAGTTATTACATCCATCAGAATCGATTCCAGTATTTTCCTGAATGCTGTGTGTTCTCCAATCCCCCTCCCATCGTAGACCAGAAGGTTATATTTGTCACCCTCCAATCTGCAGGAACCTTTCCAGAATCTCGAGACCTTTGAAAGATAATCACCAATGTATCCACGATCTCAGTGGGCACATCCTTCAGCACTGTTTCCTTGAGATTAAAGCAGAAAGTGCTGGAGAAACTCAGTAGGTCTGGCAGTGTCTGTGGAGAGAGAAACACAGTTAATGTTTTGTATCTGATATTTACTTCTTCAGAACTGAACAGAGGGCTAAAGAAATGCAGGACGTTACATGACAAGAGAGAAATATCCCCCAAAAACTCACCTTCTCTGGCATCTGGTTACTGGACAGTGATCAGGAGCAGGATTCCTGCCTGATTTCCCCCCTCCCTCAGTGATCAGGAGCAGGATTCCTGCCTGATTTCCCCCCTCCCTCAGTGATCAGGAGCAGGATTCCTGCCTGATTTCCCCCCTCCCTCAGTGATCAGGAGCAGGATTCCTGCCTGATTTCCCCCCTCCCTCAGTGATCAGGAGCAGGATTCCTGCCTGATTTCCCGACTCTCTCCGTGATCAGGAGCAGGGGTCTGTCCCTGTATAACACTGGGATAGATTACTGGTGGGGACAGGTCTGTCACTGTATAACACTGGGGTACAGTACTGGTGGGGACAGGTCTGTCACTGTATAACACTGGGATGCACTACTGGTGGGGACAGGTCTGTCACTGTATAACACTGGGGTACAGTACTGGTGGGGACAGGTCTGTCACTGTATAACACTGGGATGCACTACTGGTGGGGACAGGTCTGTCACTGTATAACACTGGGGTACAGTACTGGTGGGGACAGGTCTGTCACTGTATAACACTGGGGTACAGTACTGATGGCGACAGGTCTGTCACTGTATAACACTGGGATGCACTACTGGTGGGGACAGGTCTGTAACTGTATAACACTGGTGTACAGTATTGGTGGCATAGGTCTGTCAGTGTACAACACTGAGGTACGGTATTGGTGGGGACAGATATGTCACTGTATAACACTGGGGTACAGTACTGGTGGGGATATGTCTGTCACTGTATAACACTGGGGTACAGTACTGGTGGGGACAGGTCTGTTAGTGTGTAACACTGGGATGCAGGACTGGTGGGGACAGGTCAGTCGTTGTATGTCACTGTGGTACAGTACTGGTGGGGACAGGTCTGTCAATGTGTAACACTGGGATGTAGGACTGGTGGGGACAGGTCAGTCGTTGTATGTCACTGTGGTACAGTACTGGTGGGGACAGGTCTGACAGTGTATAACACTGGGGTACAGTTCTGGTGGCGACAGGTTTGTCACTGTATAACACTGTGGTACAGTACAGGTGGGGACAGATTTGTCACTGTATAACACTGGGGTAGGATATTGGTGGGGACAGGTCTGTCTCTGTATAACACTGGGGTACAGTACTGGTGGGGACAGGTTTGTCACTGTATAACACTGGGGTACAGTTGTGGTGGGGACAGGTCTGTCACTGTATAACACTGGGGTACAGTACTGGTGGGGACAGGTCTGTCAGTGTATAACACTGGGGCACAGTACTTGTGGGGACAGGTCTGTCAGTGTATAACACAGTGTTGCAGTTCTGGTGGGTTCAGGTCTGTCAGTGTATAACTCTGGGGTACAGTACTGGTGGGGTCAGGTCTGTCAGCGTATAACACTGGGGTACAGTACTGGTGGGGACAAGTCTGTCACTGTATAACACTGGGGTACAGTACTGGTGGGGACAGGTCTGTCACTGTATAACACTGTGGTACAGTACTGGTGGGGACATGTCTGTCACTGAATAGCACTTGGATACAGTACCGGTCGGGACAGGTCTGTCAGCGTATAACACTGGGGTACACTACTGGTGGGGACAGGTCTTTCACTGTATGTCACTGTGGTACAGTACGGGTGCGGACAGGTCTGTCACTGTATAACACTGTGGTACAGTACTGGTGGGACAGGTCAGTCACTTTATAATACTGGGGTACAGTACTGGTGGTGACAGGTCTTTCAGTGTCTCACAATGGGGTGCAGTACTGGTGGGGTCAGGTCTGTCACTGTATAACACCTGGGTACAGTACTGGTGTGGACAGGTCTGTCAATGTGTAACACTGGGATGCAGGACTGGTGGGGACAGGTCATTCGTTGTATGTCACTGTGGTACAGTACTGGTGGGGACAGGTCTGACAGTGTATAACACTGGGGTACAGTACTGGTGGAGACAGGTCTGTCACTGTATAACACTGGGGTACAGTACTGGTGGGGACAGGTCTGTCCCTGTATAACTCTGGGGTACAGTACAGGTGGGGACAGGTCTGACAGTGTATAACACTGGGGTACAGGACTGGTGGGGACAGGTCTGACAGTGTATAACACTGGGGTACAGGACTGGTGGGGACAGGTCTGACAGTGTATAACACTGGGGTACAGGACTGGTGGGGACAGGTCTGACAGTGTATAACACTGGGGTACAGGACTGGTGGGGACAGGTTTGTCACTGTATAACACGGGGGAAGGGTATTCGTGGGGACAGGTTTGTCACTGTATAACACGGGGGAAGGGTATTCGTGGGGACAGGTTTGTCACTGTATGTCACTGTGGTACAGTACTGGTGGGACAGGTCAGTCACTTTATAATACTGGTGTACTGTACTGGTGGAGACAGGTCTTTCAGTGTCTCACAATGGGGTGCAGTACAGGTGTGGACAGGTCTGTCAGTATATAACACTGGGGTACAGTACAGGTGGGGACAGGTCTGTCAGTGTATAACCCTGGGGTACAGGACTGGTGGGGACAGGTCTGTCACTGAATAACACTGTGGTACAGGACTGGTGGGGACAGGTCTGTCACTGTATAACATTGGGTTAAAGTACTGGTGGGGAGAGGTCTGTCACTGTATAACACTGTGGTACAGGACTGGTGGGGACAGGTCTGTCTCTGTATAACACTGTGGTACAGTACTGGTGGGGACAGGTCTGTCACTGTATAACACTGTGGTACAGGACTGGTGGGGACAGGTCTGTCTCTGTACAACATTGGGTTAAAGTACTGGTGGGGAGAGGTCTGTCACTTTTGTCTCTGTGGTACAGTACAGGTGGGGACAGTTCATTCACTTTATGACACTGGGGAACTGTACTGGTAGGGACATAGAACATAGAACATAGAACATAGAACAATAAAGCACAGAACAGGCCCTTCGGCCCACGGTGTTGTGCCGAACTTCTATCCTAGATTAAGCACCCATTCATGTACCTATCCAAATGCCACTTAAAGGTCGCCAATGATTCTGACTCTACCACTCCCACGGGCAGCGCATTCCATGCCCCCACCACTCTCTGGGTAAAGAACCCACCCCTGACATCTCCCCTATACCTTCCACCCTTCACCTTAAATTTATGTCCCCTTGTAACACTCTGTTGTACCTGGGGAAAAAGTTTCTGACTGTCTACTCTATCTATTCCTCTGATCATCTTATAAACCTCTATCAAGTCACCCCTCATCCTTCGCCGTTCCAACGAGAAAAGGCCGAGAACTCTCAACCTATCCTCGTACGACCTACTCTCCATTCCAGGCAACATCCTGGTAAATCTTCTCTGCACCCTCTCCAAAGCTTCCACATCTTTCCTAAAGTGAGGCGACCAGAACTGCACACAGTACTCCAAATGTGGCCCAACCAAAGTCCTGTACAGCTGCAACATCACTTCACGACTCTTGAATTCAATCCCTCTGCTAATGAACGATAATACTCCATAGGCCTTCTTACAAACTCTATCCACCTGAGTGGCAACCTTCAAAGATCTATGTACATAGACCCCAAGATCCCTCTGCTCCTCCACCTTACTAAGAACCCTACCATTAACCCTGTATTCCGCATTCTTATTTGTTCTTCCAAAATGGACAACCTCACACTTGGCAGGGTTGAACTCCATCTGCCACTCCTCAGCCCAGCTCTGCATCATATCTAAGTCCCTCTGCAGCCGACAACAGCCCTCCTCACTGTCCACAACTCCACCTATCTTCGTATCATCTGCAAATTTACTGACCCACCCTTCGACACCCTCATCTAAGTCATTAATAAAAATTACAAACAGCAGAGGACCCAGAACTGATCCCTGCGGAACTCCACTTGTAACTGGACTCCATGCTGAATATTTACCATCTACCACCACTCTCTGACTTCGACCGGTTAGCCAGTTTTCTATCCAATTGGCCAAATTTCCCTCTATCCCATGCCTCCTGACTTTCCGCATAAGCCTACCATGGGGAACCTTATCAAATGCCTTACTAAAATCCATGTACACTACATCCACTGCTCTACCCTCATCCACATGCTTGGTCACCTCCTCGAAGAATTCAATAAGACTTGTAAGGCAAGACCTACCCCTCACAAATCCGTGCTGGCTGTCCCTAATCAAGCAGTGTCTTTCCAGATACTCGTAAATCCTATCCCTCAGTACCCTTTCCATTACTTTGCCTACCACAGAAGTAAGACTAACTGGCCTGTAATTCCCGGGGTTATCCCTATTCCCTTTTTTGAACAGGGGCACAACATTCGCTACTCTCCAGTCCCCTGGTACCACCCCCGTTGCCAGTGAAGACGAGAAGATCATTGCCAACGGAACTGCAATTTCCTCTCTTGCTTCCCACATAATCCTAGGATATATCCCGTCAGGCCCGGGGGACTTGTCTATCCTCAAGTTGTTCAAAATGCCCAACACATCTTCCTTCCTAACAGGTATCTCTTCTAGCTTATCAGTCCGTTTCACACTCTCCTCTTCAACAATACGGTCCCTCTCGTTCGTAAATACTGAAGAGAAGTACTCATTCGAGACCTCTCCTATCTCTTCCGACTCAATACACAGTCTCCCACCACTGTCCTTGATCGGACCTACCCTCGTTCTCGTCATTCTCAGGTTTCTCACATACGCATAAAATGCCTTGGGGTTATCCTTGATCCTATCCGCCAAGGATTTTTCATGCCCTCTCTTAGCTCTCCTAATCCCTTTCTTCAGGTCCCTTCTGGCTATCCTGTATCCCTCCACTGCTCTGTCTGAACCTTGTTTCCTCAACCTTATGTAAGCCTCCTTCTTCCTCTTTACTAGACATTCAACCTCCCTCGTCAGCCAAGGCTCCCTCACACGACCATTTCTTTCCTGCCTGATCGGTACATACATATCAAGGACACGTCGTATCTGCTCCTTGAAAAAGTTCCACATTTCCACCACATCCTTCCCTGACAGCCTATGCTCCCAACGTATGCTCCTCAAATCCTGTCTTACAGCATCATAATTTCCCTTCCCCCAATTGTAAAAACTTCCTTGTTGTGCGCACCTATCTCTCTCCATAACCAAGGTGAAAGTCACAGAATTGTGGTCACCATCACCAAAATGTTCACCCACTAACAAGCCCGCCACTTGTCCCGGTTCATTACCGAGTACCAAATCCAATATGGCCTCCCCTCTGGTTGGACATTCTACATACTGCGTTAGAAAAGCTTCCTGGACACACTGCACAAACACCGCCCCATCCAATCTACTTGATCTAAAGAGCTTCCAATCGATATTTGGGAAGTTGACATGTCTGTTACTGTATAACACTGGGGTACAGTACTGGTGGGGACAGATTTCTCAGTGTATAACACTGGGGTACAGTTGTAGTGGGTACAGGTCTGTCACTGTATAACAGTGGGGTACAGTACTGGTGGGTACAGGTCTGTCATTGTACAACACTGTGGTACATTACTGGTGGGGACATGTCTGTCACTGAATAATACTGTGGTACAGTACTGGTGGGGACAGGTCTTTCAGTGTGTAACACTGGGATGCAGTACTGGTGGGGGTAGGTCTGTCAGTGTATAACATAGGGGTACTGTACTGGTGGGGTCAGGTCTGTCACTGTATAACACTGGGGTACAGTTGTGGTGGGGACAGGTCTGTCACTGTATAACACTGGGGTACAGTACTGGTGGGGTCAGGTCTGTCAGTGTATAACACTGGGGTATATTACTGGTGGGGTCAGGTCTGTCACTGTATAACACTGTGGTACAGTACTGGTGGGGACAGGCCTGTCACTGTATAACACTGTGGTACATTACTGGTGGGGACAGGTCTTTCAGTGTATAATACTGTGGTACAGTACTGGTGGGGACAGGACTGTCCCAGTATAACACCGTGGTACAGCACTGGTGGGGACAGGTCGGTCAGTGTGTAACACTGGGATACAGTACTGGTGGGGACAGATCAGTCACTATATAACGCTGATTTTTAGTACTGGTGCGGAAAGGTCTGTCCCTGTAGAACACTGGGGTGCAGTGCAAGTGGGGACAGGTCTGTCACTGTATGAGACTGGTGTATAGTACTGGTGTGGGACAGTTCTGTCAGGACATAACACCGGTGTACAGTGGGGACAGGTCTGTCTGTGTATAACACTGGGGTACATTACTGGTGGGGACATGTCTGTCACTGAATAACACTGGGGTACAGTACTGATGGGGACAGGTCTGTGACTGTATAACACTGGGGTACAGTACTGCTGGGGACAGGTCTGTCAGTGTATAACACTGGGGTATAGTAGTGGTGGGGACAGGTCTGTCCCTGTATAACAGTGGGGTACAGGACTGGTGGGGTCAGGTCTGTCAGTGTATAACACTGGGGTACAGTACTGATGGGGACAGGTCTGTCAGCGTATAACACTCGGGTACAGTACTGGTGGGGACAGGTCTGTCAGGGTATAACACCTGGGTACAGTTCTGGTGGGGACCTGTCTGTCCCTGTATAACACTGGGGTACAGTACTGGTGGGGACAGGTCTGTCACTGTATAACACTGGGGCACAGTACTGGTGGGAACATGTCTGTCAGTGTATAACACTGGGGTACAGTTCTGATGGGGACCCGTCTGTCACTGAATAACACCTGGGTACAGTTCGGGTTGGGACAGGTCTGTCTCTGTATAACATTGGGTTAAAGTACTGGTGAGGAGAGGTCTGTCACTTTTGTCTCTGTGGTACAGTACAGGTGGGGACAGGTCATTCACTTTATGACACTGGGGAATTCTACTGGCTGGACCAGGTCTGTCTCTGTATAACACTGGGATACAGTACTGGTGTGGACAGATTTGTCAGTGTATAACACTGTGGTACAGTAGTGGTGTGGACTGGTCTGTGACTATATGACACTGGGGTACGGTACTGGTGGGGACTGGTCTGTCAGTGTATAACACTGGGGCACAGTACTTGTGGGACAGGTCTGTCAGTGTATAACACAGTGTTGCAGTTCTGGTGTGTTCAGGTCTGTCACTGTATAACACTGGGGTACAAAACCGGTGGGGACAGGTCTGACAGTGTATAACACTGGGGTACAGGACTGGTGGGGACAGGTTTGTCACTGTATAACACGGGGGAAGGGTATTCGTGGGGACAGGTTTGTCACTGTATGTCACTGTGGTACAGTACTGGTGGGACAGGTCAGTCACATTATAATACTGGTGTACTGTACTGGTGGAGACAGGTCTTTCAGTGTCTCACAATGGGGTGCAGTACAGGTGTGGACAGATCTGTCAGTATATAACACTGGGGTACAGTACAGGTGGGGACAGGTCTGTCAGTGTATAACCCTGGGGTACAGGACTGGTGGGGACAGGTCTGTCACTGAATAACACTGGTGTACAGTACTGGTGGGGACAGGTCTGTCCCTGTATAACACTGGGGTACAGTACTGATGGGGACAGGTCTGTCAGTGTATAACACTGGGGTACAGTAGTGGTGGGGACAGGTCTGTGACTGTATAACACTGGGGTACAGTACTGGTGGGGACAGGTCTGTCCCTGTATAACACTGGGGTACATTACTGGTGGGGACATGTCTGTCACTGAATAACACTGGGGTACAGTACTGGTGGGGACATGTCTGTCACTGAATAACACTGTGGTACAGTACTGATGGGGACAGGTCTGTGACTGTATAACACTGTGGTACAGTACTGATGGGGATATGTCTGTGACTGTATAACACTGGGGTACAGTACTGATGGGGACAGGTCTGTGACTGTATAACACTGGGGTACAGTACTGGTGGGGACAGGTCTGTCAGTGTATAATACTCGGGTACAGTACTGGTGGGGACCTGTCTGTCAGTGTATAACACGGGGGTACAGTACTGGTGGGGTCAGGTCTGTCAGTGTATAACACTGGGGTACAGCACTGGTTGGGACAGGCCTGTCACTATGACACACTGATGTACAATACTGGTGGGGACAGGTCTGTCTCTGTATAACATTGGGTTAAAGTACTGGTGAGGAGAGGTCTGTCACTTTTGTCTCTGTGGTACAGTACAGGTGGGGACAGGTCATTCACTTTATGACACTGGGGAACTCTACTGGCTGGACCAGGTCGGTCTCTGTATAACACTGGGATACAGTACTGGTGGGGACAGATTTGTCAGTGTATAACACTGGGGTGCAGTTGTGGTGGGGATATGTCTGTCACTGAATAACACTGGAGTACAGTCCTGGTGGGGACAGGTCTGTCACTGTATAACACTGTGGTACAGTACTGGTGGGGATATGTCTGTCACTGTATAACACTGGGGTACAGTACTGGTGTGGACTGGTCTGTGACTGTATGACACTGGGGTACGGTACTGGTGGGGACAGGTCTGTCACTGTATAACACTGGGGCACAGTACTGGTGGGAACAGGTCTGTCACTGTATAACACTGGGGTACAGTACTGGTGGGGACAATTCTGACAGTGTATAACACTGGGGTACAGTACTGGTGGGGACAGGTCTGTCAGTGTATAACCCTGGGGTACAGTACTTGTGGGGACAGGTCTATCAGTGTATAACACGGGGGTACACTACTGGTGGGGACAGGTCTGTCAGTGTATAACACTGGGGCACAGTACTTGTGGGGACAGGTCTGTCAGTGTATAACACAGTGTTGCAGTTCTGGTGTGTTCAGGTGTGTCACTGTATAACACTGGGGTACAGTACCGGTGGGGACAGGTTTATCACTATAACAAGGGGGTAGGGTACTGGTGGGGACAGGTTTGTCACTGTATGTCACTGTGGTACAGTACTGATGGGATAAGGTCTGTTAGTGTAAAACACTGGGGTACAGTACTGGTGGGGACATGTCTGTCACTGTATAACACTGGGGTACGGTACTGGTGGGGACATGTCTGTTACTGTATAACACTGGGGTACAGTACTGGTGGGGACATGTCTGTCACTGTATAACACTGGGGTACAGTACTGGTGGGGACATGTCTGTTATTGTCTAACACTGGGGTACAGTACTGGTGGGGACATGTCTGTCACTGTATAACACTGGGGTACAGTACTGGTGGGGACAGGTCTGTCACTGTATAATACTGGGGTACACTACTGGTGGGGACATGTCTGTTACTGTATAACACTGGGGTACAGTACTGGTGGGGACAGGTCTGTCACTGTATAACACTGGGGTACAGTACTGGTGGGGACAGGTCTGTCACTGAATTACATTGGGTTAAAGTACTGGTGGGGAGAGGTCTGTCACTTTTGTCTCTGTGGTACAATACAGGTGGGGACAGGTCATTCACTTTATGACACTGGGGAACTGTACTGGTGGGGACATGTCTGTTACTGTATAACACTGGGGTACAGTACTGGTGGGGACAGGTCTGTTACTGTATAACACTGGGGTACAGTACTAGTGGGGACAGGTCTGTCTCTGTATAACACTGGGGTACAGTACTGGTGGGGACAGGTCTGTCACTGAATTACACTGGGGTACAGTACTGGTGGGGACAGGTCTGTCACTGTATAACACTGGGGTACAGTACTGGTGGGACAGGTCAGTCACTTTATAATACTGGTGTACTGTACTGGTGGAGACAGGTCTTTCAGTGTCTCACAATGGGGTGCAGTACTGGTGGGGTCAGGTCTGTCACTGTATAACACTGTGGTACAGTACAGGTCTGGACAGGTCTGTCACTGTACAACACTGGGGTACAGTACTGGTGGGGACAGGTCTGTCAGTGTATAACACTGTGGTACAGTACAGGTCTGGACAGGTCTGTCAGTGTACAACACTGGGGTACAGTTCTGGTGGGGACAGGTTTGTCACTGTATAACACTGTGGTACAGTACAGGTGGGGACAGATTTGTCACTGTATAACACTGGGGTAGGGTACTGGTGGGGACAGGTCAGTCCTATTATAACACTGTGGTACAGTACTGGTGGGGATAGGTCTGACAGTGTATAACACTGGAGTACTGTACTGGTGGGGACAGGTTTGTCACTGTATAACACTGTGGTACAGTACAGGTGGGGACAGATTTGTCACTGTTTAACACTGGGGTACAGGACTGGTGGGGACCGGTCTGTCAGTGTATAACACTGGGGTACAATACTGGTGGGGACAGGTCTGTCTCTGTATAACATTGGGTTAAAGTACTGGTGGGGAGAGGTCTGTCACTTTTGTCTCTGTGGTACAGTACTGGTGGGGACAGGTCATTCACTTTATGACACTGGGGAACTGTACTGGCGGGGACATGTCTGTTACTGTATAACACTGGGGTACAGTACTGGTGGGGACAGATCTGTTACTGTATAACACTGGGGTACAGTACTGGTGGGGACAGGTCTGTGACTGTATAAAACTGGGGTACAGTCGTGGTGGGGACAGGTCTGTCACTGTATAACACTGGGGTACAGTACTGGTGGGGACAGATCTGTTACTGTATAACACTGGGGTACAGTACTGGTGGGGACAGGTCTGTCACTGTATAAAACTGGGGTACAGTCGTGGTGGGGACAGATCTGTTACTGTATAACACTGGGGTACAGTACTGGTGGGGACAGGTCTGTGACTGTATAACACTGGGGTACAGTACTGGTGGGGACAGGTCTGTGACTGTATAACACTGGGGTACAGTACTGGTGGGGACAGGTCTGTCACTGTATAACACTGGGGTACAGTACTGGTGGGGGACAGGTCTGTCCCTGTATAACACTGGGGTACAGTACTGGTGGGGGACAGGTCTGTCAGTATATAACACTGGGGTACCCTACTGGTGGGGACAGGTCTGTAAGTGTATAACACAGTGTTGCAGTTCTGGTGGGTTCAGGTCTGTCAGTGTATAACTCTGGGGTACAGTACTGGTGGGGACAGGTCTGTCAGTGTATAACCCTGGGGCACAGTACTGGTGGGGACAGGTCTGTCAGTGTATAACACTGGGGTACCCTACTGGTGGGGACAGGTCTGTAAGTGTATAACACAGTGTTGCAGTTCTGGTGGGTTCAGGTCTGTCACTGTATAACTCTGGGGTACAGTACTGGTGGGGTCAGGTCTGTCAGCGTATAACACTGGGGTACAGTACTGGTGGGGACAGGTCTGTCACTGTATAACACTGGGGTACAGTACTGGTGGGGACAGGTCTGTCACTGTATAACACTGGGGTACAGTACTGGTGGGGACAGGTCTGTCACTGTATAACACTGGGGTACAGTACTGGTGGGGGCAGGTCTGTCAGTATATAACACTGGGGTACCCTACTGGTGGGGACAGGTCTGTAAGTGTATAACACAGTGTTGCAGTTCTGGTGGGTTCAGGTCTGTCAGTGTATAACACTGGGGTACAGTACTGGTGGGGACAGGTCTGTCAGCGTATAACACTGGAGCACAGTACTTGTGGGACAGGTCTGTCAGTGTATAACACAGTGTTGCAGTTCTGGTGTGTTCAGGTCTGTCACTGTATAACACTGGGGTACAGGACCGGTGGGGACAGGTTTATCACGGTATAACAAGGGGGTAGGGTATTGGTGGGGACAGGTTTGTCACTGTATGTCACTGTGGTACAGTACTGGTGGGATAAGGTCTGTTAGTGTAAAACACTGGGGTACAGTACTGGTGGGGACAGGTCTGTCACTGTATAACACTGGGGTACAGTACTGGTGGGGACATGTCTGTCACTGTATAACACTGGAGTACAGTACTGGTGGGGACATGTCTGTCACTGAATAACACTGGGGTACAGTACTGATGGGGACAGGTCTGTCAGTGTATAACACTGTGGTACATTACTGGTGGGGACATGTCTATCACTGAATAACACTGGGGTACAGTACTGGTGGGGACAGGTCTGTCACTGTATAACACTGGGATACAGTACTGGTGGGGACATGTCTGTCACTGTATAACACTGGGGTACAGGACTGGTGGGGTCAGGTCTGTCACTGTATAACACTGGGGTACAGTACTGGTGGGGACAGATCTGTCAATGTGTAACACTGGGATACAGTACCAGTCGGGACAGGTCCATCAGTGTATGTCACTGTGGTACAGTACGGGTGCGGACAGGTCAGTCCATTTATAATACTGGGGTACTGTACTGGTGGAGACAGGTCTTTCAGTGTCTCACAATGGGGTGCAGTACTGGTGGGGACAGGTCTATCAGTGTATAACACGGGGGTACACTACTGGTGGGGACAGCTTTGTCACTGTATAACACTGCGGTACAGTACTGGTGGGGACAATTCTGACAGTGTATAACACTGGGGTACAGTACTGGTGGGGACAGGTCTGTCACTGTATAACACTGGGGTACAGTACTGGTGGGGACAGGTCTGTCACTATGTCACACTGATGTACAATACTGGTGGGGACAGGTCTGTCTCTGTATAACATTGGGTTAAAGTACTGGTGAGGAGAGGTCTGTCACTTTTGTCTCTGTGGTACAGTACAGGTGGGGACAGGTCATTCACTTTATGACACTGGGGAACTCTACTGGCTGGACCAGGTCGGTCTCTGTATAACACTGGGATACAGTACTGGTGTGGACAGATTTGTCAGTGTATAACACTGGGGTACAGTACTGGTGGGGACAGATTTGTCAGTGTATAACACTGGGGTACAGTTGTGGTGGGGACAGGTCTGTTACTGTATAACACTGTGGTACAGTACTGGTGGGGATATGTCTGTCACTGTATAACACTGGGGTACAGTACTGGTGGGGACAGGTCTGTCAGTGTATAACACTGGGGTACCCTACTGGTGGGGACAGGTCTGTAAGTGTATAACACTGGGGTACAGTACTGGTGGGGACAGGTCTGTCACTGTATAACTCTGGGGTACAGTACTGGTGGGGTCAGGTCTGTCAGCGTATAACACTGGGGTACAGTACTGGTGGGACAGGTCTGTCACTGTATAACACTGGGGTACAGTACTAGTGGGGACAGGTCTGTCACTGTATAACACTGGGGTACAGTACTGGTGGGGACAGGTCTGTCACTGTATAACACTGGGGTACAGTACTGGTGGGGGCAGGTCTGTCAGTATATAACACTGGGGTACCCTACTGGTGGGGACAGGTCTGTAAGTGTATAACACTGGGGCACAGTACTTGTGGGACAGGTCTGTCAGTGTATAACACAGTGTTGCAGTTCTGGTGTGTTCAGGTCTGTCACTGTATAACACTGGGGTACAGGACCGGTGGGGACAGGTTTATCACGGTATAACAAGGGGGTAGGGTATTGGTGGGGACAGGTTTGTCACTGTATGTCACTGTGGTACAGTACTGGTGGGATAAGGTCTGTTAGTGTAAAACACTGGGGTACAGTACTGGTGGGGACAGGTCTGTCACTGTATAACACTGGGGTACAGTACTGGTGGGGACATGTCTGTCACTGTATAACACTGGAGTACAGTACTGGTGGGGACATGTCTGTCACTGAATAACACTGGGGTACAGTACTGATGGGGACAGGTCTGTCAGTGTATAACACTGTGGTACATTACTGGTGGGGACATGTCTATCACTGAATAAAACTGGGGTACAGTACTGGTGGGGACATGTCTGTCACTGTATAACACTGGGGTACAGTACTGGTGGGGACATGTCTGTCACTGAATAACACTGGGGTACAGTACTGATGGGGACAGGTCTGTCAGTGTATAACACTGTGGTACATTACTGGTGGGGACATGTCTATCACTGAATAACACTGGGGTACAGTACTGATGGGGACAGGTCTGTCAGTGTATAACACTGGGGTTACAGTACTGCTGGGGACAGGTCTGTCACTGTATAACACTGTAGTACAGTAGTGGTGGGGATATGTCTGTTACTGTATAACACTGGGGTACAGTACTGGTGAGGACATGTCTGTCACTGTATAACACTGGGATACAGTACTGGTGGGGACATGTCTGTCACTGTATAACACTGGGGTACAGGACTGGTGGGGTCAGGTCTGTCACTGTATAACACTGGGGTACAGTACTGGTGGGGACAGATCTGTCAATGTGTAACACTGGGATACAGTACCAGTCGGGACAGGTCCATCAGTGTATGTCACTGTGGTACAGTACGGGTGCGGACAGGTCAGTCCATTTATAATACTGGGGTACTGTACTGGTGGAGACAGGTCTTTCAGTGTCTCACAATGGGGTGCAGTACTGGTGGGGACAGGTCTATCAGTGTATAACACGGGGGTACACTACTGGTGGGGACAGCTTTGTCACTGTATAACACTGCGGTACAATACTGGTGGGGACAATAATGACAGTGTATAACACTGGGGTACAGTACTGGTGGGGACAGGTCTGTCACTATGTCACACTGATGTACAATACTGGTGGGGACAGGTCTGTCTCTGTATAACATTGGGTTAAAGTACTGGTGAGGAGAGGTCTGTCACTTTTGTCTCTGTGGTACAGTACAGGTGGGGACAGGTCATTCACTTTATGACACTGGGGAACTCTACTGGCTGGACCAGGTCGGTCTCTGTATAACACTGGGATACAGTACTGGTGTGGACAGATTTGTCAGTGTATAACACTGGGGTGCAGTTGTGGTGGGGACAGGTCTGTCACTGTATAACACTGGGGTACAGTACTGGTGGGGACAGGTCTGTCAGTGTATAACACTGTGGTACAGTACTGGTGGGAACAGGTCTGTCCCTGTATAACACTGGGGCACAGTACTTGTGGGGACAGGTCTGTCAGTGTATAACACAGTGTTGCAGTTCTGGTGTGTTCAGGTGTGTCACTGTATAACACTGGGGTACAGTACCGGTGGGGACAGGTTTATCACTATAACAAGGGGGTAGGGTATTGGTGGGGACAGGTTTGTCACTGTATGTCACTGTGGTACAGTACTGATGGGATAAGGTCTGTTAGTGTAAAACACTGGGGTACAGTACTGGTGGGGACATGTCTGTTACTGTATAACACTGGGGTACAGTACTGGTGGGGACATGTCTGTCACTGTATAACACTGGGGTACAGTACTGGTGGGGACATGTCTGTTACTGTCTAACACTGGGGTACAGTACTGGTGGGGACATGTCTGTCACTGTATAACACTGGGGTACAGTACTGGTGGGGACATGTCTATCACTGAATAACACTGGGGTACAGTACTGATGGGGACTGGTCTGTCAGTGTATAACACTGGGGTACAGTAGTGGTGGGGACAGGTCTGTGACTGTATAACACTGGGGTACAGTACTGGTGGGGACAGGTCTGTTACTGTCTAACACTGGGGTACAGTAATGGTGGGGACATGTCTGTCACTGTATAACACTGGGGTACAGTACTGGTGGGGACAGGTCTGTCACTGTATAATACTGGGGTACAGTAGTGGTGGGGACAGGTCTGTGACTGTATAACACTGGGGTACAGTACTGGTGGGGACAGGTCTGTCACTGTATAATACTGGGGTACAGTAGTGGTGGGGACAGGTCTGTGACTGTATAACACTGGGGTACAGTACTGGTGGGGACATGTCTGTCACTGTATAACACTGGGGTACAGTACTGGTGGGGACAGGTCTGTCACTGTATAACACTGGGGTACAGTACTGGTGGGGACAGGTCTGACAGTGTATAACACTGTGGTACATTACTGGTGGGGACATGTCTGTCACTGTATAACATTGGGTTAAAGTACTGGTGGGGAGAGGTCTGTCACTTTTGTCTCTGTGGTACAATACAGGTGGGGACAGGTCATTCACTTTATGACACTGGGGAACTGTACTGGTGGGGACATGTCTGTTACTGTATAACACTGGGGTACAGTACTGGTGGGGACAGGTCTGACAGTGTATAACACTGGGGTACAGTACTGGTGGGGACAGGTCTGTCACTGTATAACACTGGGGTACAGTACTGGTGGGGATAGGTCTGTCACTGTATAACACTGGGGTACAGTACTGGTGGGGACAGGTCTGTCACTGAATAACACTGGGGTACAGGACTGGTGGGGACAGGTCTGTCACTGAATAACACTGGGGTACAGTACTGGTGGGGACAGGTCTGTCACTATGTCACACTGATGTACAATACTGGTGGGGACAGGTCTGTCTCTGTATAACATTGGGTTAAAGTACTGGTGGGGAGAGGTCTGTCACTGAATAACACTGGGGTACAGGACTGGTGGGGACAGGTCTGTCACTGAATAACACTGGGGTACAGGACTGGTGGGGACAGGTCTGTCCCTGTATAACACTGGGGTACAGTACTGGTGGGGACATGTCTGTTACTGTATAACACTGGGGTACAGTACTGGTGGGGACATGTCTGTCACTGTATAACACTGGGGTACAGTACTGGTGGGGACAGGTCTGTCACTGTATAACACTGGGGTACAGTACTGGTGGGGACAGGTCTGACAGTGTATAACACTGTGGTACATTACTGGTGGGGACATGTCTATCACTGAATAACACTGGGGTACAGTACTGCTGGGGACAGGTCTGTCACTGTATAACACTGTAGTACAGTAGTGGTGGGGATATGTCTGTTACTGTATAACACTGGGGTACAGTACTGGTGGGGACAGGTCTGTCACTGTATAACACTGGGATACAGTACTGGTGGGGACATGTCTGTCACTGTATAACACTGGGGTACAGGACTGGTGGGGTCAGGTCTGTCACTGTATAACACTGGGGTACAGTACTGGTGGGGACAGATCTGTCAATGTGTAACACTGGGATACAGTACCAGTCGGGACAGGTCCATCAGTGTATGTCACTGTGGTACAGTACGGGTGCGGACAGGTCAGTCCATTTATAATACTGGGGTACTGTACTGGTGGAGACAGGTCTTTCAGTGTCTCACAATGGGGTGCAGTACTGGTGGGGACAGGTCTATCAGTTTATAACACGGGGGTACACTACTGGTGGGGACAGCTTTGTCACTGTATAACACTGCGGTACAATACTGGTGGGGACAATAATGACAGTGTATAACACTGGGGTACAGTACTGGTGGGGACAGGTCTGTCACTATGTCACACTGATGTACAATACTGGTGGGGACAGGTCTGTCTCTGTATAACATTGGGTTAAAGTACTGGTGAGGAGAGGTCTGTCACTTTTGTCTCTGTGGTACAGTACAGGTGGGGACAGGTCATTCACTTTATGACACTGGGGAACTCTACTGGCTGGACCAGGTCGGTCTCTGTATAACACTGGGATACAGTACTGGTGTGGACAGATTTGTCAGTGTATAACACTGGGGTGCAGTTGTGGTGGGGACAGGTCTGTTACTGTATAACACTGGGGTACAGTACTGGTGGGGACAGGTCTGTCACTATATAACACTGGGGTACAGTACTGGTGGGGATATGTCTGTCACTGTATAACACTGGGGTACAGTACTGGTGGGGACAGGTCTGTCACTATATAACACTGGGGTACAGTACTGGTGGGGATATGTCTGTCACTGTATAACACTGGGGTACAGTACTGGTGGGGACAGGTCTGTCAGTGTATAACACTGTGGTACAGTACTGGTGGGGACAGGTCTGTCAGTGTATAACACAGTGTTGCAGTTCTGGTGTGTTCAGGTGTGTCACTGTATAACACTGGGGTACAGTACCGGTGGGGACAGGTTTATCATTATAACAAGGGGGTAGGGTATTGGTGGGGACAGGTTTGTCACTGTATGTCACTGTGGTACAGTACTGATGGGATAAGGTCTGTTAGTGTAAAACACTGGGGTACAGTACTGGTGGGGACATGTCTGTTACTGTATAACACTGGGGTACAGTACTGGTGGGGACATGTCTGTCACTGTATAACACTGGGGTACAGTACTGGTGGGGACATGTCTGTTACTGTCTAACACTGGGGTACAGTACTGGTGGGGACATGTCTGTCACTGTATAACACTGGGGTACAGTACTGGTGGGGACATGTCTATCACTGAATAACACTGGGGTACAGTACTGATGGGGACTGGTCTGTCAGTGTATAACACTGGGGTACAGTACTGATGGGGACTGGTCTGTCAGTGTATAACACTGGGGTACAGTACTGGTGGGGACAGGTCTGTTACTGTCTAACACTGGGGTACAGTAATGGTGGGGACATGTCTGTCACTGTATAACACTGGGGTACAGTACTGGTGGGGACATGTCTGTTACTGTCTAACACTGGGGTACAGTAATGGTGGGGACATGTCTGTCACTGTATAACACTGGGGTACAGTACTGGTGGGGACATGTCTGTTACTGTCTAACACTGGGGTACAGTACTGGTGGGGACATGTCTGTTACTATCTAACACTGGGGTACAGTACTGGTGGGGACATGTCTGTCACTGTATAACACTGGGGTACAGTACTGGTGGGGACAGGTCTGTCACTGTATAATACTGGGGTACAGTAGTGGTGGGGACAGGTCTGTGACTGTATAACACTGGGGTACAGTACTGGTGGGGACATGTCTGTCACTGTATAACATTGGGTTAAAGTACTGGTGGGGAGAGGTCTGTCACTTTTGTCTCTGTGGTACAATACAGGTGGGGACAGGTCATTCACTTTATGACACTGGGGAACTGTACTGGTGGGGACATGTCTGTTACTGTATAACACTGGGGTACAGTACTGGTGGGGACAGGTCTGACAGTGTATAACACTGGGGTACAGTACTGGTGGGGACAGGTCTGACAGTGTATAACACTGGGGTACAGTACTGGTGGGGATAGGTCTGTCACTGTATAACACTGGGGTACAGTACTGGTGGGGACAGGTCTGTCACTGAATAACACTGGGGTACAGGACTGGTGGGGACAGGTCTGTCACTGAATAACACTGGGGTACAGTACTGGTGGGGACAGGTCTGTCACTATGTCACACTGATGTACAATACTGGTGGGGACAGGTCTGTCTCTGTATAACATTGGGTTAAAGTACTGGTGGGGAGAGGTCCGTCACTTTTGTCTCTGTGGTACAATACAGGTGGGGACAGGTCATTCACTTTATGACACTGGGGAACTGTACTGGTGGGGACATGTCTGTTACTGTATAACACTGGGGTACAGTACTGGTGGGGACATGTCTGTCACTGTATAACACTGGGGTACAGTACTAGTGGGGACAGGTCTGTCTCTGTATAACACTGGGGTACAGTACTGGTGTGGACTGGTCTGTGACTGTATGACACTGGGGTACGGTACTGGTGGGGACAGGTCTGTCAGTGTATAACACTGGGGTACGGTACTGGTGGGGACATGTCTGTTACTGTATAACACTGGGGTACAGTACTGGTGGGCACAGGTCTGTCACTGTATAATCCTCGGGTACAGTACTGGTGGGGACAGGTCTGTCACTATGTAACACTCGGGTACAGGACTGGTGGGGACAGGTCTGTTACTGTATAACACTGGGGTACAGTACTGGTGGGGACATGTCTGTCACTGTATAACACTGGGGTACGGTACTGGTGGGGACATGTCTGTTACTGTATAACACTGGGGTACAGTACTGGTGGGGACATGTCTGTCACTGTATAACACTGGGGTACAGTACTGGTGGGGACAGGTCTGTCACTGTATAACACTGGGGTACAGTACTGGTGGGGACAGGTCTGACAGTGTATAACACTGGGGTACAGTACTGGGGTGGGGACAGGTCTGTCAGTGTATAACACTGGGGTACAGTACTGGTGGGGACAGGTCTGACAGTGTATAACACTGGGGTACAGGACTGGTGGGCACAGGTCTGTCACTGTATAATCCTCGGGTACAGTACTGGTGGGGACAGGTCTGTCACTATGTAACACTCGGGTACAGGACTGGTGGGGACAGGTCTGTCACTGTATAACACTGGGGTACAGTACTGGTGGGGACAGGTCTGTCCCTGTATAACACTGGGGTACAGTACTGGTGGGGACAGGTCTGACAGTGTATAACACTGGGGTACAGCACTGGTGGGGACAGGTCTGTCACTGTATAACACTGGGTTACAGTACTGGTGGGGACAGGTCTGTCACTGTATAATCCTCGGGTACAGTATTGTTGGGGACAGGTCTGTCACTATGTAACACTCCGGTACAGGACTGGTGGGGACAGGTCTGTCAGTGTATAACACTGGGGTACAGGACTGGTGGGGACAGGTCTGTCACTGAATAACACTGGAGTACAGTACTGGTGGGGGACAGGTCTGTCACTGTATAACACTGGGGTACAGTACTGGTGGGGTCAAGTCTGTCACTGTATAACACTGGGGTACAGTACTGCTGGGGACAGGTCTGTCAGTGTATAACACTGTGGTACAGTACTGGTGGGGACCAGTTTGTCACTGTATAACACTGGGGTACAGTACTGGTGGGGACAGGTCTGTCAGTGTGTAACACTGTGGTACAGTACTGGTGGGGACAGGTCTGACACTGTATAACACTGGGGTACAGTACTGGTGGGGACAGGTCTGTCCCTGTATAACTCTGGGGTACAGTACTGGTGGGGACAGGTCTGTGAGTGTATAACACTGGGGTACAGTACTGTTGGGGACCCATCTGTCACTGAATAACACTGGGGTACAGTACTGGTGGGGACAGGTCTGTCACGGTATAACACTGTGGTACAGTACTGGTGGGGACAGGTCTGTCACGGTATAACACTGTGGTACAGTACTGGTGGGGACAGGTCTGTCACTGTACAACACTGGGGTACAGTAGTGGTGGGGACAGGTCTGTCCCTGTATAACTCTGGGGTACAGTACTGGTGGGGACAGGTCTGTCACGGTATAACACTGGGGTACAGTACTAGTGGGGACAGGTCTGTCACTGTATAACACTGGGGTACAGTACTGGTGGGGACAGGTCTGTCACTGTATAACTCTGGGGTACAGTACTCGTGGGGACAGGTCTGTCACTTTTTTCTCTGTGGTACAGTACAGGTGGGGATAGGTCATTCACTATATGACACTGGGGAACTGTACTGGCTGGACCAGGTCGGTCTCTGTATAACACTGGGATACAGTACTGGTGGGGACATGTCTGTTACTGTATAACACTGGGGTACAGTACTGGTGGGGACAGGTCTGTCACTGTATAACACTGGGGTACAGTACTGGTGGGGACATGTCTGTTACTGTATAACACTGGGGTACAGTACTGGTGGGTACAGGTCTGTCACTGTATAACACTGGGGTACAGTACTGGTGGGGACAGGTCTGTCACTGTATAACTCTGGGGTACAGTACTGGTGGGGACAGGTCTGTCACTGTATAACTCTGGGGTACAGTACTGGTGGGGACAGGTCTGTCACTGTATAACTCTGGGGTACAGTACTGGTGGGGACAGGTCTATCACTATATAACGCTGGGGTACAGTACTGGTGGGGACAGGTCTATCACTATATAACGCTGGGGTACAGTACTGGTGGGGACAGGTCTGTCAGTGTATAACAGTAGGGTACAGTACTAGTGGGGACAGGTCTGTCACTATATAACACTGGGGTACAGTACTGGTGGGGACAGGTCTGTCACTGTTTAACTCTGGGGTACAGTACTGGTGGGGACAGGTCTGTCACTGTTTAACTCTGGGGTACAGTACTGGTGTGGACAGGTCTGTCACTGTATAACACTGGGGTGCAGCACTGATGGGGACAGGTGTGTCAGTGTCTCACACTGGGTTGCAGTTCTGGTGGTGTCAGGTCTGTCACTGTATAACATTGGGTTAAAGTACTGGTGGGGAGAGGTCTGTCACTTTTGTCTCTGTGGTACAGTACAGATGGGGACAGGTCATTCACTTTATGACACTGGGGAACTGTACTGGTGGGGACATGTCTGTTACTGTATAACACTGGGGTACAGTACTGGTGGGGACATGTCTGTTACTGTATAACACTGTGGTACAGTAGGTATGTGGGACAGGTCTGTCAGTGTATAACAATGGGGTGCAGTACTCGTGGGGACAGGTCTGTCAGTGTATAAAACTGGGGTACAGTACTGGTGGGGACAGGTTTGTCACTGTATGTCACTTTGGTACAGTACTGGTGTGGACAGGTCAGTCACTTTATAATAGTTGGGTATTGTACTGGCAGGGACATGTCTGTTACTGTATAACACTGGGGTACAGTACTGGTGGGGACAGGTCTGTCCCTGTATAACACTGGGGTACAGTACTGGTGGGGACAGGTCTGTCTCTGTATAACACTGGGGTACAGTACTGGTGGGGACAGGTCTGTGACTGTATAACACTGGGGTACAGTACTGGTGGGGACAGGTCTGTCTCTGTATAACACTGGGGCACAGTACTGGTGGGGACAGGTCTGTCCCTGTATAACACTGGGGTACAGTACTGGTGGGGACAGGTCTGTCTCTGTATAACACTGGGGTACAGTACTGGTGGGGACAGGTCTGTCCCTGTATAACACTGGGGTACAGTACTGGTGGGGACAGGTCTGTCCCTGTATAACACTGGGGTACAGTACTGGTGGGGACAGGTCTGTCTCTGTATAACACTGGGGCACAGTACTGGTGGGGACAGGTCTTTCAGTGTCTCACAATGGGGTACAATACTGGTGGGGTCAGGTCTGTCACTGTATAACACTGGGGTGCAATTCTGGTGGGGTCAGATCTGTCAGTGTATAACACTGGGGTACAGTACTGCTGGGGCCAGGTCTGTCACTGTATGTCACTGTGGTACAGCACTGGTGGGGACAGGTCTGTCACTATGTCACACTGATGTACAATACTGGTGGGGACAGGTCTGTCTCTGTATAACATTGAATTAAAGTACTGGTGGGGAGAGGTCTGTCACTTTATGACACTGGGGAACTGTACTGGCGGGGACATGTCTGTTCCTGTATAACACTGGGGTACAGTACTGGTGGGGACAGGTCTGTCTCTGTATAACACTGGGGTACAGTACTGGTGGGGACAGGTCGATCACTGTATAACACTGTGATACAGTACTGGTGGGGACAGGTCTGTCACTGTATAACACTGGGGCACAGGACTGGTGGGGACCGGTCTGTCACTGAATAACACTGGGGTACAGTACTGGTGGGGACACATGGATAAAACTGGAATCGTGTAGGATGGATCAGCGTCAGATTGGTTCTATAGGTCGGTGCAGCATCTTTGGCCTGTACTGCACTGTAATGCTGTGTGACGAGGCATAATTACAAAGTAATTGGAGGAAAGTTTCAGGGAGATGTCAGAGGTTGGCTCTTTACACATAGAGTGGTGTGCATGTGGAATGCACTGCCAGTGGTGGGAGTAGACTCAAGAGTCGTTCGGGACATTTCAGAAACTTTTGGTTCAGCACATGGATAGTAGTAAAATGAAGTGTATGTTGGTTAGTCTGAGCTTGGAGTAGGATAAAAGGTCAGCAGAACATCGAGGACAGGAGGGCTTGTTCTGCACTGTACTGTCCTATGTTTACAGGGAGAGTGCGGGGCAGTGGGATTAGTTTGGGGATTGAGATAAGGCTATGGGGAGAGAGCGGGGCAGTGGGATTAGTTTGGGGATTGAGATAAGGCTATGGGGAGAGAGCGGGGCAGTGGGATTAGTTTGGGGATTGATTCAGAGTTGTTCTGCTGAATCTGACCCACCCATTGCCCTTGGCACACATTGGTACCTCGCCAATGATGGCACTGCTAGCTGTCCCTGCTCTCTGTGCACTGCCTCTCTATTGTCCCTGTGTTGCAGGAGGGTTCACTGGTTGGTTTTGGACAGATTTCTCTGAGTTTGGATTTGAGTGGTTATTGGAGACAGCCCCCTGTTGTGCGCATGATGGGACATGATCAGCTGCCAATGTCAGTCTGCTCCTGCTGCCAGGGCATAATGCCAAGCCCCAGTCATTAATTCCTGTTCACATCCTGAATCGACCATTACTTCACATCAAATCAGCAGATCTGTCGAATGAAGAATGTACTTACACAACACTTTCCCCTCACCCAAGTGTTTCAGACTGTTTGATGGGGACAGTGTAGAGGGAGCTTTACTCTGTAATTAACCCTGTGCCATCTCTGTTGTGGGAGTGTTTAATGGGAGACAGTGTAGAGGGAGCTTTGCTCTGTCTCTGGGCCCGTGCTGTCCCTGTCCCTGGGAGTGTTTGATGGGGACAGTGTAGAGGGAGCTTTACTGTGTAATTAACCCCGTGCTGTCTCTGTCCTGGGAGTGTTTGATGGGGGACAGTGTAGAGGGAGCTTTACTGTGTAATTAACCCTGTGCTGTCTCTGTCCTGGGAGTGTTTGATGGGGGACAGTGTAGAGGGAGCTGTACTCTGTATCTGAGCCCGTGCTGTCCCTGTCCTGGGAGTGTTTGATGGGGATAAGTTCTCATTCTCTGTTCAGATACTGTCTGAACTGCTGAGTTTCTCCAGCATTTTCTGCACATTTTCCAAACGGTGTTCCCCCCAGCCTCCAATCCGTCGCTCTCCCAATGCGGGATTTCAGGTTAAGTCAGTCCATTCCCACTTGACTGCGTTTGAGCTAGAGCACTGGAGAAAGAATTCCCAGCACTAAGACCACCCATTCCCACCTCCGGAACATTTCTCTGTCCTGCTGGATCCCTACATTGAAGCAGGAGGGCATTCTGCCCATCCGTATCAACCTTCTGAAGAGCATCCCAACCAGACCCAAGCCCGTCCTGTAACCCTGCATTCCCCATGGTTAATCGCCCTGACCTGCACGTCTTTGGATTGTGGGAGGAAACCGGAGCACCCGGAGGAAACCCACGCAGACACAGGGAGAATGTGCAAACTCCACACAGACAGTTGCCTGAGGCGGGAATTGAACCTGGGTTCCTGGTGCTGTGAGGCAGCAGCGCTAACCACTGAGCTGCCATACTCTCTCCCCCCACCACCCCACCCCTCCCCCCCCCACCTCCCCCCCCCCCATTCATACCTTTGTTCCCTTGAGGCTATTCCAGTGCAGTCCTTGGCTGGATTTGCATGGTTTATTCGCTGTAATCCAAATTGTTAAATCCCTAGCACCCGCCTGTTAATTTACACTAAATCTCATTTCCCTATTGCCGTGGTGCTCACGGACTCACATTGGTTCCCAGTGAAGGAATGGTCTGATTCTAAACGTCCCGACTTTGTAATTCAATCCCTCCCTATCTCTGCCACCCTCTCCCCTCCTCTCCATCCCCTGATTGCCATAGCATCTGTACCTCCCACTGGCTCGGCCACTGTGCACTCCACATCTCACTGTCTCCATCTATCCATCAACTTTCTGACTGAAATCACATCTCTCTCTCTCTGACAAAGCTTCATGTCCCCTGCACTGATATCTCCGTATGTGATAGTGTCAGATCGTGTTTGATAATGTTGTAGTCCAGCAGGGGGTAAACTGTATAGTGGCCTTTGTAGTGAGAGGGTTTGAGTACAGGAACAGAGATATCTTACTGCAGTTACACAGGACCTTGGTGAGACCACTCCTGGAGTATAGTGTGTAGTTTTGGTCTCCTTATCTGAGGGAGAATGTTCTTGCAATGGAGGGTATGCAGCAAAGGTTTCCCAGAGTGATCCCTGGGCCTGACATATGAAGAGAGGCTGCATTGGTTAGGATTACGTTCACTGGAGTTGAAGAATGAGGGAGAATCTCCTAGAAACCGTTAAAATTCTAACAGGACTAGACAGGACAAACACAGGAAGGATGTTCCCGCAGAAATACAAACCGGAGGTCACAGTTTAAGGATACAGAGTAAACCATTTTGGACTGAAATGAGAAGGAATGCCTTAGTGGAGCCCGTGGAATTCTCTGCTACAGAAAGTGTTTGAGGGCAAAACATTGAATATTCTCATGAATGAGTTTGATACAGTTCTTTGGGCTAAAGTGATCAAAGGGTATGGGGAGAAAATGGGAGCAGGGACAGGGTTGGATGATCATATTGAATGATGGCACAGGCTCAATGGGCTGATTGGCCCTACTCCTGCTCCTCTATGTATCTGAGAAACTTCTTGGAAGATTTAGTCCCATTCCAGGTGCTATATGAATCGAGGTTGTTGTTGCTTGAATTCCTGTTTGTTTTATTTTAGATCGCGTTACATTAGCACCGAGCTGGGGATCCGGGAATGTTTGTTTGTGGGAGTTCTCACATCGAAAACTACTCTCAACTCTCTGGCTGTGGCAGTGAACCGGACAATTGGTCACCACATTGACAAGGTCCTGTACTTCACCGGCACCAGGAGCAGGAAGATCCCACACGGAATGTACATTGTAACCCACGGCGATGAGCGGCCGATCTGGAACATGTACCAAACAGTAAAGTACATCTTTGAGCATTTCAGCAGTGAGTATGATTGGTTCTTCCTCATTCAGGATGACTCCTACACTGAGAGTGATCGCATCAAAAGCCTAGTGAATCACCTGAGCATCAACACTGACCTGTACATGGGCTGTCCACAGGAGTTTATCGGAGGTGACACGGATGGCCGTTACTGTCACGGTGGGTTCGGGTTCCTACTGTCCCGCAGTCTACTCATCAAATTACAGCCACATCTGGAAACCTGTCGGAATGACATCCTGAGCTCCAGGCCTGACGAGTGGCTCGGTCGATGCATCATTGATTACGTGTCAGTGAGTTGTGTCAGTGAGTATGAGGTGGGTGCACTTGCTGCTGAATTAAACCACCTACCAGATTGATTTATTATTGTCACATGTACTGAGATACAGTGAAAAGTATTGTTTTGCATGATATCCAGACAAATCATACCTTACATAAGTACATCAGGGTAATAGAACAGAATGCAGAATATAGTGTTACAGCGACAGAGAAGATGCAGAGAAAGATCAACTCTAATGTATGATTGATTATTGTCACATGTACCAGAGAGAGACGGATCAGAAATAATATTTGAGCGGTCCGTACATAATCCTGATAACAGCCGGGAAGAAGCTGTTCTTGAATCTGTCGGTTCATGTTTTCAAACTTTTGTATCCAGTCCAATGGAAGAGGGTGGAAGAGATTATAACGGGGTGGGAGGGGTCTTTGCTGAGACCACAGGAAGTGTAGATGGAGTCAGTGGATGGAGGCTGGGTTTTGGGATGGACTGGGCTGTGTTCACAACTCTCTATAATTTCTTGTGGTCCTGGGGCAGAGCAGTTGCCAAACCAAGTCGTGATACATCTGGATAGGGGGCTTTCTGTGGTGCATCTATACAAACTGGGAAGAGTCATTGTGGCCGTGCTGCATTTCTTTAGCCTCCTGAGGAAGTGGAGGTGTTGTGGTGCTTTCCTGACCATCACGTCCATGTGGGTGGATCAGGACAGATTGTGGGTGACCGTCACTCCCAGGACAGATTGTGGGTGACCGTCATTCCCAGGACAGATTGTGGGTGACTGTCACTCCCAGGACAGATTGTGGGTGACCATCACTCCCGGGACAGATTGTGAGTGACCATCACTCCCAGGACAAATTGTGGGTGACCGTCACTCCCAGGACAGATTGTGGGTGACCATCACTCCCAGGACAGATTGTGAGTGACCATCACTCCAGGACAAATTGTGGGTGACCATCACTCCCAGGACAGATTGTGGGTGACCGTCACTCCCAGGACAGATTGTGAGTGAGCGTCACTCCCAGGACAGATTGTGGGTGACCATCACTCCCAGGACAGACTGTGGGTGACCGTCACTCCCAGGACAGATTGTGGGTGAGCGTCACTCCCAGGACAGATTGTGAGTGAGCGTCATTCCCAGGACAGATTGTGGGTGACCATCACTCCCAGGACAGACTGTGGGTGACCGTCACTCCCAGGACAGATTGTGAGTGAGCGTCATTCCCAGGACAGATTGTGGGTGACCATCACTCCCAGGACAGATTGTGGGTGAGCATCACTCCCGGGACAGATTGTGGGTGAGCATCACTCCCAGGACAGATTGTGGGTGACCATCACTCCAGGACAAATTGTGGGTGACCATCACTCCCAGGACAGATTGTGAGTGACCATCACTCCAGGACAAATTGTGGGTGACCATCACTCCCAGGACAGATTGTGAGTGACCATCACTCCAGGACAAATTGTGGGTGACCATCACTCCCAGGACAGATTGTGGGTGAGCATCACTCCCAGGACAGATCGTGGGTGACCGTCTCTCCCAGGACAGATTGTGGGTGACCAGCACTCTCAGGACAGATTGTGGGTGAGCGTCACTCCCAGTAACTTGATGCTGTCGCCCATTTCCCCCTCAGCCTCACTGATACAGACAGGGGGGTGCCCCCCACTCTGCTTCCTGAAGGTAATGAACAGCTCCTTCATTTTGCTGATGTTGAGGGAGAGCTTGTTCCCTTCACACCACGTTCTCAGTGTTCAGTCTCTTTCCTGTTCTCTGTCTCAGCGTTGTTTGGGATCTGACTCTCTACAGTGATCTCATCAGAAACTTGTAAATGGAGTTGGGGCTGTATTTGGCCACACAGTCCTGAGTGTACAGGGAGTACAGTGAGGGGCTGAGTACCCAGCCTTGAGGGGCACCGCTGGTGGGGATGATTGTGGAGGAGGGGTTGGGGCCTGTTCCTTACTGATTGCTGTCTATGGGTCAGGAAGTCGATCCAGCTACAGAGGGGGGAGCAGAGTCCTAGGTCTTGGAGTTTGGTGATGGGTTTGGTCGGGATTATGGTGTTGAAGATGGAGCTGGTATCCGTAAATGGGAGTCAGACGTAGGTATCCTTGTGATCCGGATGGTGCAGGGATGAGTGTTGGGCCAGGGAGATGGTATCTGCAGTGGATCTGTTGCTTCAGTAACAGTTTGTAATGGTGGCGGTCATTGAGGCAGGCTGTTTAATGTTTCTTTGGCATCGAGGTGATGGTGGTCTCCCTAAAGCAGCGAGAGATGAGAGATCCAGTCATTAGTTTGATAACAGCAGAGAAGAAGTTTATCGTAAACCTGTTGGTAATTGGGAAATTGGGATTTATCCCCCCTCCGCTGAGATGATCCACATGTAGATCATTCTGAAAGCTGTGAGTCCTCAGCATTAAGGGTAAAGACTGAGTATCTGCTGCTCGCATTCCCTGGATGAGGAGAAGTCCAGGAAGAGAAATGGGGCGTATAGTTCATACCAGAAAATAATAACAATACGGAGACATCTGATAGACTGGACATGGAGGAAGTGTTTCCACTGGTAGGAGAGACTAGGACCCAAGGGCACAAATGGATTCGCAGTAGGGTTAAAATCAACGAGGTAAAAACAATAACTGCAGATGCTGGAAACCAAGGGCTTTTGCCCGAAACGTCGATTTTGCTGCTCCTTGGATGCTGCCTGAACTGCTGTGCTCTTCCAGCACCACTAATCCAGAATCCCAAGGGCACAGCCTCAGGGTGAAGGGACAACCCTTTAGAACTAAGATGGGAAGGGGTTTCTCCAGCCGGAGGGTGGGGGAATCTGTGGGGGGGGCTCATTGATTTGTGCACATAAACACCTAGATCTTGAATCCAGTATTACTCTCTTTCAGTTCTGAAACGTTACCACTCTATCTCTCTTTCTGTCTGTCTGTCTGTCTGTCTCTCTCTCTCCCTCATTTCTCTCTCTCTCTCTCTCCCTCATTTCTCTCTCTCTCTCTCTCCCTCATTTCTCTCTCTCTCTCTCTCCCTCATTTCTCTCTCTCTCTCCCTCATTTCTCTCTCTCTCTCTCTCTCTCTCTCCCTCGTCTCTCTCTCTCTCTCTCTCTCTCCCTCTCCCTCATTTTTCTCTCTCTCTCTCTCTCATCTCTCTCTCTCTCTCTCTCTCTCCCTCATCTCTCTCTCTCTCTCTCTCTCTCTCCCTCATCTCTCTCTCTCTCTCTCTCTCTCCCTCTCCCTCATTTCTCTCTCTCTCTCTCTCTCATCTCTCTCTCTCTCTCTCTCCCTCATCTCTCTCTCTCTCTCCCTCTCCCTCATTTTTCTCTCTCTCTCTCTCCCTCATCTCTCTCTCTCTCTCTCTCTCTCTCTCCCTCATCTCTCTCTCTCTCTCTCTCTCTCCCTCTCCCTCATTTCTCTCTCTCTCTCTCCCTCATCTCTCTCTCTCTCTCTCCCTCTCCCTCATTTCTCTCTCTCTCTCTCTCTCTCTCCCTCATCTCTCTCTCTCTCTCTCCCTCTCCCTCATTTTTCTCTCTCTCTCTCTCTCTCCCTCTGTCTGCACAGATGCTGCCAAACTGCTGAGCTTTTTCCTTCCATAAATTTTATTTTAGGATTTTAAGAAGTACAAACAGATGACAGATTAATGCAGGAATTTCATTAAGTGTTTTGAATTTTCCATTTGTTTTAAATTTGAAGAGAGCAAAAGAAAGAAACAGAAAGCTTTTTCATGTAATGCTGGGACTGGTATACATTCTCAAAGTAGCATCAACAGGATCAGATCGAGGTGATACAATTTCAAGTGTTAATATTAGAATGTAAGGTGTGTTAGTGTTGAGGCAAATATTGATTAATACAGCACTGCCAAACAAGTTGGCAGTAGGTCTTGCCCCTGGCCTCAGCACGTAGATTGCCGTTAGGTTATTTCTTTCTGTACAGTGTGAGATGGCATTTTAATTCCCTCCTTTTGTGGTGAGGTATTTCCTGTGGGGCTTGAGAGAGGAAACCAGCAAGGGAGTACAAAATGCTTCATATTTTCCCAGTGCACTGCTGGCTCCTGTCGCAGAGGTACTTAATCTACAAGTTTGTAATGGGAAGAGTCCAATTTCAATATCCAGCAATCCAAATCAGATACTGGAAACTTCAAAGACTACAGGCCCTGACAACTTTCCAGCAATACTCCTGAAGACTTGTGTTCCAGAACTTGCCTCTCCCCGAGCCAAGCTGTTCCAGTCCAGCTACAACACTGGCATCTACCCGACAATGTGGAAAATTGCCCAGGTATGTCCTGTACAGAAAAAGCAGGACAAATCCAACCCAGCCAATTCCTGCCCCATCAGTCTCCTCTCGATCATCAGTAAAGTGAGGGAAGGGGTCAGTAACAGAGCTATCAAGCAGCACCTACTCAGCAATAACCTGCTCAGTGACGCCCAGTTTGGGATCCCCAGGGTCACCCAGCTCCTGACCTCATTACAGCCTTGGGTCAAACATGGACAAAAGAGCTGAATTCCAGAGGGGAGGGGAGAGGGACAGTCCCTGACATCAAGGCTGCATTCGACTGAGTGTGGCATCACGGAGCCCTGGCTAAACTGGGATCAATGGGTATCAGGGGCAAACTCTCCGCTGGTTAGAGTCATACCTGGCACAGAGGAAGATGGTGTCACTGGCTAGGCCCATACTTCTTGCCTATCCCTCATTGCCAAGAACGCTGTTAAGAGTGGGTCTGGAGTCACGTGTAGGCCAGACCAGGCCAGATCGTCATTTCCTTCCCTAAAAGGCATTAGTGACCCAGATGGGTTTTACACAATAAGTGACAATGGAATCATGGTCATCATTAGACTCTTAATTCTAAACTTTTATTGAATTCAAATTCCACCACCTGCAGTAGCAGGATTTGAATTCGGGTCGTGTAACAGTAGCTGGGTCTCTGGATTAACAATCCAGCAGTTGTGCCACTAAGTCATCACCTCCCTGTAGACAATTATGGTTGTTGGAGGATCAGTCATCTCAGCTCCAGGACATCTCTGCAGGAGTCCCTCAGGGGAGTGTCCTAGACCCAACGATCTTCAGCTGCTTCATCAATGACCTTCCCTCCATCAGAAGGTCAGAAGTGGGGATGGTCCCCGATGATTACACAATGTTCAGCACCATTCCCCACTCCTCAGATACTGGAGCAGTCCATGTTCAAATGCAACAAGATCTGGACAATCTCCAGGCTTGGGCTGACAAGGGGCAAGTAACATTCACACCACACAAATGTCAGACTGTGATTATCACCAAAAGAGAATTTGGAAAGGCAAGGACTGATTCGGGATAATCAACCTGGCTTTGTGCGTGGGAAATTATGTCTCACAAACTTGATTGAGTTTTTTGAAGAAGTAACAAAGACAAATGATGAAGCCAGATTGGTAAAGGTTGTCTCTATTGCCTTCAGTAAGGCTTTTGACAAAGTTCCACACGGTAAACTGGTTAGTAAGGTTCGATCACATGGGATCCAGGGAGAGCTAGCCAATTGGATACAAAATTGTCTTGAAGGTGGGAAACAGAGGGTGGTGGTGGAGGGTTACTTAAAAGGGATCTGATGGGGCGATAAATAGGAAGAGTTTAGAGGGATATGGGCTGGCTAATGAGACTAGATAGGTTTAGGTTATCTGTGACCATGGTGCGCCTCAAGGATCGGTGCTGGGTCCACTGCTTTTTGTCATTTACATAAATGATTTGGATGTGAACATAAGAAGTATAGTTAGTAAGTTTGCAGATGACACCAAAATTGGAGGGGTAGTGGACAGCGAAGAGGGTTACCTCAGATTACAACAGGATCTTGACCAGATGGGCCAATGGGCTGAGAAGTGGAAGATGGAGTTTAATTCAGATAAATGTGAGGTGCTGCATTTTGGGAAAGCAAATCTTAGCAGGACTTATACACTTAATGGTAAGGTCCTGGAGAGTGTTGCTGAACAAAGAGACCTTGGAGTGCAGGTTCATAGCTCCTTGAAAGTGGAGACGCAGGTAGATAGGATAGTGAAGAAGGTGTTTGGTAAGCTTTCCTTTATTGGTCAGAGTACTGAGTACAGGAGTTGGGAGGTCATGTTGCGGCTGTACAGGGCATTGGTGAGGCCACTGTTGGAATATTGTGTGCAATTCTGGTCTCCTTACTATCGGAAAGATGTTGTGAAACTTGAAAAGGTTCGGAAAAGATTTACAAGGATGTTGCCAGGGTTGGAGGATCTGAGCTACAGGGAGAGGCTGAACAGGCTGGGGCTGTTTTCCCAGGAGTATTGGAGGCTGAGGGGTGACCTTATAGAAGTTTAGGAGAAAGTGAGGACTGCAGATGCTGGAGATCAGAGCTGAAAATGTGTTGCTGGAAAAGCGCAGCAGGTCAGGCAGCATAAAAGGAGCAGGAGAATCGATGTTTCGGGCATTAGCCCTTCTTCAGGAATGAGGAGAGTGTGCCCAGCAGGCTAAGATAAAAGGTAGGGAGGATGGACTTGGGGGAGGGGCATTGGAAATGCAATAGGTGGAAGGAGGTTAAGGTGAGGGTGATAGGCCAGAGTGGGGGTGGGGGCGGAGAGGTCAGGAAGAAGATTGCAGTTTAGGAAGGCGGTGCTGAGTTCGAGGGATTTGACTGAGAAAAGTGGGGGGGGGGGGGGGGAGGGGAAATGAGGAAACTGGAGAAATCTGAGTTCATCCCTTGTGGTTGGAGGGTTCCCAGGCGGAAGATGAGGAGCTCTTCCTTCAACCGTCGTGTTGCCATGGTCTGGCGATGGAGGAGTCCAAGGACCTGCATGTCCTTGGTGGGGTGGGAGGGGGAGTTGAAGTGTTGAGCCACGGGGTGGTTGGGTTGGTTGGTCCGGGTGTCCCAGAGGTGTTCTCTGAAACTTCCCACAAGTAGGCGGCCTGTCTCCCCAATATAGAGGAGGCCACATCGGGTGCAGCAGATGCAGTAAATGATGTGTGTGGAGGTGCAGGTGAATTTGTGGCGGATATGGAAGGATCCCTTGGAGCCTTGGAGGGAAGTGAGGGGGGAGATGTGGGCGCAAGTTTTGCATTTCTTGCGATTGCAGGGGACGGTGCCGGGAGTGGAGGTTGGGTTGGTGGGGGGTGTGGACCTGACGAGGGAATCGCGGAGGGAGTGGTCTTTTCAGAACGCTGATAAGGGAGGGAAGGGAAATATACCCTTGGTGGTGGGGTCCATTTGGAGGTGGCGGAAATGATGAAGGATGATCCGGTGTATATGGAGGTTGGTGGGGTGGTAGGTGAGGACCAGTGGGGTTCTGTCCTGGTGGTGATTGGAGGGGCGGGGCTCAAGGGCGGAGGAACGGGAAGTGGAGGTGATGCGGTGGAGGGCATCGTCGATCACGTCTGGGGAGAAATTGCGGTCTTTGAAGAAGGAGGCCATCTGGGTGGTACGGTTTTGGAACTGGTCCTCCTGGGAGCAGATGCGGCGGAGATGAAGGAATTGGGAATATGGGATGACGTTTTTCCAGGGGGCAGGGTGGGAGGAGGTGTAGTCTTGGAAGCTGTGGGAGTTGGTTGGTTTATAGTAAATAAACCTTATAGAGGTTTACAAAATGATGAGGGCCATGAATAGGGTAAATAGGCAAAATCTTTTCCCTGGGTTGGGGAGTCCAGAACTAGAGGGCATAGGTTTAGGGTGAGAGGGGAAAGATAAAAAAGGGACCTAAGGGGCAACTTTTTAACACAGAGGGTGGTACGTGTATGGAATGAGCTGCCAGAGGATGTGGTGGAGGCTGGTACAATTGCAACATTAAAAGGCATCTGGATGGGTATATGAATATGAATAGGAAGGGTTTAGAGAATATGAGCTGGCAAATGACAGTAGATCAGTTTAGGATATCTGGTTGGCATGAACAAATTGAACCTAGGGGCCTGGTTCGTTCTGTCTAACTCAAAGACTCTGTAACAGATGATCTAACCACTTCCCCTTCATGTTCAATGGTGTTACCATTACTGAATTACCCACAATTCCCCACATCCTGGGGTTAGCCTTGTCCAGAAACCCCAACTGGACTTACCACATAAACACCAAAGATCCTCAGGCAGCACCTTCCAAACCCACACCACTTCCATCTAGAAGGACAAGGGCAGCAGATCCATGGGAACACCACCCCCTGCAAGTTCCCCTCCGAGCCCCCTCACCATCCTGACTCGGAAATATATCACCGTTCCTTCAGTGTCACTGGGTCAGAATCCTGGAATTCCCTCCCTAAGGACATTGTGGGTCTACCCACAGCACATGGACTGCAGCGGGTCAAGAAGGCAGCTCACCCCCACCTCCTCAAGGGGCAACTAGGGATGGGCAATAAATGCTGGGCCCAGACAGCGACCCCCACATCTCATGAGTACATTAGAAAAAAACTGTTCCCTGTCACCCAGCCAGTTCTGTATCCATGTTGCTGCTGTGCCTTTATCAAGTCCTACCATGTTCCTCACATGTCTGTTGTATGTCCCTGTCTCAGGCAGCTGCTGGGATTCCACCTTCACCACATCGACCGTGTTACCCTCAACCAGCCTTTCTATTACCTCCTCAAAAACCTCCCGCACGTTCAATCAACCCAATGTCCCCCGTTAGAAATCCACGCTCACCCTTTTCTCCATTGAATTGATTTTGGAATAAGCAAGAAGGGTGGCACATTGGCTCAGTGGTTAGCACTGCTGCTTCACAGTACCAGGGACCCTGGTTCGATTCCAGCTCAGGCGACTGTCTGTGTGGAATCTGTACGTTCTCCCTGTGTCTGTGCTAGTTTCCTTCCACAGTCCAAAAGATGTGCAGGTCAGGGTGGATTGGCCTTAAGAAATTTCCCATAGTGTCCAGGAATGGGTGGGTCAGCAATGGGAAATGCAGGGATAGGATGGGGAGCTGAGTGGGATGCTCTTTGGAGGGTAGGTCTGGATTTGATGGGCTGAATAGCCTGCTCCCATGCTGTGGGGATTCTGTGAACTGTGGATACTAGATAGCTCAACAAAAACTGACAGTGCTGGACAAACTCAGCAGGTCTGACAACATCTATGAAGCTATGGTGACCAATATCTGCAACATTAACTGTTTTCTCTCCACTGGCATGGCTGGGCCTGCTGAGTTTCTCCAGCATTTTCTGCCATTGAATCAAAGCTGTGTTCCTGATGAAGGGCTTTTGCCCGAAATGCCGATTTTCCTGCTCCTCGGATGCTGCCTTACCTTTTCCAGCACCACTCTAATCTAGATTCTTCATCACCACTAACATTAAACTGACTGCTCTGTAATTGCTGGGATTACCCTCACCACCTTCCTTAAACAAGGCTGTAATATTTGCATTCACCAGTCTCCTAGCACCTCCGCCTGAGTCCAGGGAAGACTGACAGATTATGGCCAATGATCCACAGTTTCCCCCTTGCTTCCTTCTAAACCCTCAGTCACATCTCATCTGGGACCAGTGTCTTGTGAAGGTTAAATATCAGCAATCTATCCAATCCTTTCTCCCTTCTTAATGTTAAGCTGCCTAGTGACAGAGTCCCCTTCTCTGTCACCACATCCTGGACAACATCCTGAGGCAACACCTCAGCCTCACGCCCACCCCATCACATCTGTCTCCATGTGGAAATCCTCTGCCTAGTTTTGGATGTAGGTTTGCTCACTGAGCTGGAAGGTTCATTTCCAGACGTTTTGTCACCCTCAGGTAACACCTTCAGTGGGTCTCAGGTGAAGCAATGCTGAAACCTCCTGCTCACTGCAGTGCAAATTGCACGAATGGCAGCGGTGGGATCCGAACCCACCCCCCCCCGTAGAGACTGGAGCCTAAATGCAGCGCCTTACACTACTCGGCCACACGAGCACACAGAGAATTCCTGCTTTCTATTTCTATGTATGGGTTTCTCTGGGTTGGTCAGTGTTGCGTGGAGCCATGAGTTGTGTCCCTCCCCTCCCATCCCACTCCTGCTGGGCTTCCCCCTGGACAAAACGGTCAATAAATCACAGGTCTAATCGGACCCTCCCTCACTCCCACCTCACTCTCCCTCACTTGCTCACACCCCCTCACACTCCTTCACACTGCCTTACTCTCTGTCATCCCTTTACACTCTCTCACTTTCTGACACTCCCCCACTCTCTCTCACATTCCCTCACTCCCTCAGTCTCACACACTCAGAGTCACAGAGTCATACAGCACCGAAACAGGCCCTTCAGCCCATCCAGTCCATGCTGACTATGTTGCCAAATTAAACTAGTCCCACCTGCCTGCTCCTGGCCCATATCCCTCTGAACCTTTCCTATTCACGTACTTATCCGAATGTCTTGTAACTCTACCCGCATCCACCTCTCCCTCTGAAAGTTCATTCCAGACTCGCACTACTGTCTTGCTGTTACGACTTTTTTCAATCTTGCCCCTCTCACCCTAAACCTATGCCATCTTGTTCTGGATTGCCCCAGCTCAGGGAAAAGACCTTGGCTATTCACCCTATCCAGGACCCTCATGATTTCATAAAGCCCTACAATACTACCCAGGGCCCTACCATCAATTGTATAACTCCTGCCCTGGTTTGTCTTACCAAAATGCAACACATCACATTTATCCAAATTAAACTCTATCTGCCATTCCTTGGTCCATTGGCCCAGCTGATCAAAAGCCTTTTGTAATCTTAAATAATCCTCTTCGCTGCTGCCAATTTTGGTGTCATCTGCAAACTTACTAATCATACCTCCGAGATTCTTTGCTGCACTCCCTCACCGGCGATAGTCTCTTTCCCGAGATAAGGAGATCAAACTGCACAGAGTAGTCCAGGTAGGGTCAAACCAAACTCTTCCGCTCTCAGCCACTCTGTCTCTGCACAGATACTGCCAGACCTGCCCTATTTCTCCAGCACTCTGGACTTCCTGCATCTGGACTTTTTGGTTTGTATCACAGCCAGGTTTCTCTGCTCTGCCCCCCTTCAGAATGCCACTCTTTATTTACTGTTGGCTCTTTGTGTTCTTTATCTCACTCCTCCCTGCTTCCAATCCTATCCACCCTGGAGGCTCCCTGCCTCTATTCCTGATGAAGGGCTTCTGCCCAAAACGTCGATTTTCCTGCTCCTCGGATGCTGCCTGACCTGCTGTGCTTTTCCAGCACCACTCTGATCTAGACTCTGATTTCCAGTATCTGCAGTCCTCACTTTTGCCTACACAATGTTGTCAGCGTTATTAACAGGGGCATAGAGTCCAAGAGCAGGGAGATGATGTTAAACTTGTACAAGACCGTTGTTAGCCCTCAGCTGGATATGGTGTCCAGGTGTGAGTGTCACATTATGGGGAAGATGTGAACACAGTGGAGAGAGCGCAGGACTGGTTTACAGGAATGGCTCCAACGTTGACAAACTTCAGTGATGAGGATGGACTGAAGAAACTGGGACTGAGGGAGATCAGAGAGAGGTTTCCAACATCATGGGACGGCTGGAGAGAGGAGAGAGGGAGAAGCTGTTCCCACTCGGAAAAGGATCAGGAATGAGATGGACAGAGGGTTAAAGTGATGAGCAAATACAACAAGGGTGATGTGAGGATAAACCTTTCCACCCAGCGAGTAGTGAGGGTCTGGAATATTCTGCCTGGAAATGTGGGGCAGGCAGCTTCAACTGAGGCATCGAAGAGGGAATTGGAAGGGCATTTGGATACAAACAAAGTGCGGGGATATTGGGTAAGGCAGGAGATTGCCACTGAGTTAACATGTTCTGAGAGCTAGTACAGGCACAGTAGGTCAGTCTAGCCTCCCACACTGTCATCATTCTGTGCTTTGCTGATTGTGTTTGCTGTTTGTTATTCCTTGGAGTTTGTCGTGAGTGTTTCAGAAACTGATTGTTCTCTGGATAATGGTCCATGTGAATCCTGATGAGCTTGACCCTTGGTGAGTTTGTTGTGAGAGTGATATTTCATTCTGTGTGGTTACTGGAACAGCACACGGATCTCCAGATTTCCACTCTCTCTCCCCATTGGCCCGGTCCTGGTGTGGTCAGGGTCACCACGCCAGTGGATTGCAGAGATGAGGGAGTGTCCTGAAGGTGCTGAGCTCTGTGCTCAGATAGTGTGTTTCAGTGGGAACAAGCTGCCCTGGCTGAAGCTCTGAACGAGAGGGTTCCAGCCCTTTAACAGCCTCTTTGGGAGATCTATGCTCTCTGTCCCACACTCCCCACTCTCCCCGTCAATATTACTTTTTCAAATCCCTCTCCAATTCTCCTTTGAATATTCCTGTTGCATTTGCTTCCAATGTTGTTTGAAATGGAATGTTCCAGATCACAGTAACTTGCTGTGTCAAATAAAACAGTCTCCTCATCTCCCCATCTCCCCCTCAGGTCCTCTCCCTCATTTTTTTCTTGTCCCTGGTGACAGAGAAGTCGTGCCACAGGAAACAGCTTCTCATTTTCTCTGTCAAAATCTTTCATAATTTATTGCACTTAATAATAATTTGGAGAACATAATTTATTAAATCTCCCACTTAACCATCTCTGTGAACAAGGTAAAAACGGTAAAAACAATGACTGCAGATGCTGAAAATTAAATACTGGATTAGTGGTGCTGGAAGAGCACAGCAGTTCAGGCAGCATCCAACGAGCAGCGAAATCGACGTTTCAGGCAAAAGCCCTTCATCAGGAATAAAGGCAGTGAGCCTGAAGGGTGGAGAGATAAGCTAGAGGAGGGTGGGGGTGGGGAGAGAGTAGCATAGAGTACAATGGGTGAGTGGGGGAGGAGATGAAGGTGATAGGTCAAGGAGGAGAGGGTGGAGTGGATAGGTGGAAAAGGAGATAGGCAGGTAGGACAAGTCAAGGAGACAGTAACTGAGCTGGAAGTTTGGAACTAGGATGAGGTGGGGGAAGGGGAAATGAGGAAACTGTTGAAGTCCACATTGATGCCCTGGGGTTGAAGTGTTCCGAGGCGGAAGATGAGGCGTTCTTCCTCCAGGCGTCTGGTGGTGAGGGAGCGGCGGTGAAGGAGGCCCAGGTCCTCCATGTCCTCGGCAACGTGGGAGGGGGAGTTGAAATGTTGGGCCACGGGGCGGTTTGGTTGATTGGTGCGGGTGTCCCGGAGATGTTCCCTAAAGCGCTCTGCTAGGAGGCGCCCAGTCTCCCCAATGTAGAGGAGACCGCATCGGGAGCAACGGATACAATAAATGATATTAGTGGATGTGCAGGTGAAACTTTGATGGATGTGGAAGGCTCCTTTAGGGCCTTGGATAGAGGTGAGGGAGGAGGTGTGGGCACAGGTTTTACAGTTCCTGCGGTGGCAGGGGAAAGTGCCAGAATGGGAGGGTGGGTCGTAGGGGGGTGTGGACCTGACCAGGTAGTCACGGAGGGAACGGTCTTTGCGGAAGGCGGAAAGGGGTGGGGAGGGAAATATATCCCTGGTGGTGGGGTCCGTTTGGAGGTGGCGGAAATGTCAGCGGATGATTTGGTTGATGCGAAGGTTTGTAGGGTGGAAGGTGAGCACCAGGGGCGTTCTGTCCTTGTTACGGTTGGTGGGGTAGGGTCTGAGGGCGGAGGTGCGGGATGTGGACGAGATGCGTTGGAGGGCATCTTTAACCACGTGGGAAGGGAAATTGCGGTCTCTAAAGAAGGAGGCCACCTGGTGTGTTCTGTGGTGGAACTGGTCCTCCTGGGAGCAGATACGGCGGAGGCGGAGAAATTGGGAATACGGGATGGCATTTTTGCAAGAGATAGGGTGGGAAGAGGTGTAATCCAGGTAGCTATGGGAGTCAGTGGGTTTGTAAAAAATGTCAGTGTCACGTCGGTTGTCACTAATGGAGATGGAGAGGTCCAGGAAGGGGAGGGAGGTGTCAGAGATAGTCCAGGTAAATTTAAGGTCAGGGTGGAATGTGTTGGTGAAGTTGATGAATTGCTCAACCTCCTCGCGGGAGCACGAGGTGGCGCCAATGCAGTCATCAATGTAGCGGAGGAAGAGGTGGGGAGTGGTGCCGGTGTAATTACGGAAGATCAACTGTTCTACATAGCCAACAAAGAGACAGGCATAGCTGGGGCCCATACGTGTGCCCATGGCTACCCCTTTGGTCTGGAGGAAGTGGGAGGATTCAAAGGAGAAATTGTTAAGGGTGAGGACCAGTTCGGCCAAACGAATGAGAGTGTCAGTGGAAGGGTACTGTTGGGGACGTCTGGAGAGGAAAAAACGGCCCTGGTCATGGCGAATGGAGGTGTAGAGGGATTGGATATCCATGGTGAAGATAAGGCGTTGGGGGCCAGGGAAACGGAAGTCTTGGAGGAGGTGGAGGGCGTGGGTGGTGTCTCGAACGTATGTGGGGAGTTCCTGGACGAGGGGGGATAATCCCAGTGTCTCTGGCCACACTGGGTCAGGTCCCTTGTCCCTGGATCAGTCTCCATCATACCCTCTCCTGAACATCTTCCCAATAATTCAGGAGGCTGGATTCCGCATGGTTCAAAGGATGGGGATGTCTCCAGATAGCAAAGGATATGAGGGGTGATGGGGAAGGGGAGGGTTGTGATCTGTAATGGGGTGGATATTTCCAGCTGTGAGAGCTCAGTGAGGGGTGATCACATCACCCTCACCCCAGACCCACTGTTACTGTACACAGACCCTCACCCCAGGCTCTCTGTTACTGTATACAGACCCTCACCCCAGACCCACTGTTACAGTACACAGACCCTCACCCCAGGCCCACTGTTACTGTACACAGACCCTCACCCCAGACCCACTGTTACTGTACACAGACCCTCACCCCAGGCCCACTGTTACTGTATACAGACCCTCACCCCAGACCCACTGTTACTGTACACAGACCCTCACCCCAGGCCCACTGTTACTGTATACAGACCCTCACCCCAGACCCACTGTTACTGTACACAGACCCTCACCCCAGGCCCACTGTTACTGTATACAGACCCTCACCCCAGGCCCACTGTTACTGTATACAGACCCTCACCCCAGACCCACTGTTACTGTATACAGACCCTCACCCCAGGCTCTCTGTTACTGTATACAGACCCTCACCCCAGGCCCACTGTTACTGTATACAGACCCTCACCCCAGGCTCTCTGTTACTGTACACAGACCCTCACCCCAGGCCCACTGTTACTGTATACAGACCCTCACCCCAGGCCCACTGTTACTGTACACAGACCCTCACCCCAGGCCCACTGTTACTGTACACAGACCCTCACCCCAGACCCACTGTTACTGTACACAGACCCTCACCCCAGGCTCTCTGTTACTGTATACAGACCCTCACCCCAGGCCCACTGTTACTGTACACAGACCCTCACCCCAGGCCCACTGTTACTGTATACAGACCCTCACCCCAGGCCCACTGTTACTGTATACAGACCCTCACCCCAGGCCCACTGTTACTGTATACAGACCCTCACCCCAGGCCCACTCTTACTGTATACAGACCCTCACCCCAGGCCCACTGTTACTGTATACAGACCCTCACCCCAGCCTCTCTGTTACTGTATACAGACCCTAACCCCAGGCCCACTGTTACTGTATACAGACCCTCACCCCAGCCTCTCTGTTACTGTACACAGACCCTCACCCCAGGCCCACTGTTACTGTATACAGACCCTCACCCCAGACCCACTGTTACTGTATACAGACCCTCACCCCAGGCCCACTGTTACTGTATACAGACCCTCACCCCAGCCTCTCTGTTACTGTACACAGACCCTCACCCCAGGCTCTCTGTTACTGTATACAGACCCTCACCCCAGGCCCACTGTTACTGTACACAGACCCTCACCCCAGGCCCACTGTTACTGTATACAGACCCTCACCCCAGGCTCTCTGTTACTGTACACAGACCCTCACCCCAGACCCACTGTTACTGTACACAGACCCTCACCCCAGGCCTACTGTTACTGTATACAGACCCTCACCCCAGGCCCACTGTTACTGTATACAGACCCTCACCCCAGGCTCTCTGTTACTGTACACAGACCCTCACCCCAGGCCCACTGTTACTGTATACAGACCCTAACCCCAGGCCCACTGTTACTGTATACAGACCCTAACCCCAGGCCCACTGTTACTGTACACAGACCCTCACCCCAGGCCTACTGTTACTGTATACAGACCCTCACCCCAGGCCCACTGTTACTGTATACAGACCCTCACCCCAGACCCACTGTTACTGTATACAGACCCTCACCCCAGGCTCTCTGTTACTGTACACAGACCCTCACCCCAGACCCACTGTTACTGTATACAGACCCTAACCCCAGGCCCACTGTTACTGTATACAGACCCTCACCCCAGGCTCTCTGTTACTGTACACAGACCCTCACCCCAGACCCACTGTTACTGTATACAGACCCTCACCCCAGGCTCTCTGTTACTGTACACAGACCCTCACCCCAGACACACTGTTACTGTATACAGACCCTCACCCCAGGCTCTCTGTTACTGTATACAGACCCTCACCCCAGGCCCACTGTTACTGTATACAGACCCTCACCCCAGGCCCACTGTTACTGTACACAGACCCTCACCCCAGGTCTGGTGTTACTGTATACTAACGCTCACCCTGTATCTGCTGTTACTGTGTACAGACCCACGCCCTGGATCTGTTGTTACAGTATACAGACCCTCACCCTGTATCTGCTGTTACAGTATACAGACCCTCAGCCTGTATCTGCTGTTACTGTATTCAGACCCTCACCCTGTATCTGCTGTTACTGTATTCAGACCCTCACCCTGTATCTGCTGTTACTGTGTACAGACCCTCACCCTGTATCTGCTGTTACAGTATACAGACCCTCAGCCTGTATCTGCTGTTACTGTATTCAGACCCTCACCCTGTATCTGCTGTTACTGTATACAGACCCTCAGCCTGTATCTGCTGTTACTGTATTCAGACCCTCACCCTGTATCTGCTGTTACTGTATTCAGACCCTCACCCTGTATCTGCTGTTACTGTGTACAGACCCTCACCCTGTATCTGTTGTTACTGTGTACAGACCCACGCCCGGTATCTGCTGTTACTGTGTGCAGACCCTCATCCTGTATCTGCTGTTACTGTATGAAGACCCTCAGCCTGTATCTGCTGTTACTGTGCACAGACCCTCATCCTGTATCTGCTGTTACTGTGCACAGACCCTCATCCTGTATCTGCTGTTACTGTGCACAGACCCTCATCCGGTATCTGCTGTTACTGTGTACAGACCCACGCCCTGTATCTGCTGTTACTGTATTCAGACCCTCACCCTGTATCTGCTGTTACTGTGTACAGACCCTCACCCTGTATCTGCTGTTACAGTATACAGACCCTTACCCTGTATCTGCTGTTACTGTGTACAGACCCACGCGCTGTATCTGCTGTTACTGTGTACAGACCCTCACCCTGTATCTGCTGTTACTGTGTACAGACCCTCACCCTGTATCTGCTGTTACAGTATACAGACCCACGCCCTGTATCTGCTGTTACTGTGTACAGACCCTTACCCTGTATCTGCTGTTACTGTGTACAGACCCTCACCCTGTATCTGCTGTTACTGTGTACAGACCCTCACCCTGTATCTGCTGTTACTGTGTACAGACCCTCACCCTGTATCTGCTGTTACAGTATACAGACCCTCATCCGGTATCAGCTGTTACTGTGTACAGACCCACGCCATGCATCTGCTGTTACTGTATTCAGACCCTCACCCTGTATCTGCTGTTACTGTGTACAGACCCTCACCCTGTATCTGCTGTTACAGTGTACAGACCCACACCCTGTATCTGCTGTTACTGTGCACAGACCCTCATCCGGTATCTGCTGTTACTGTGTACAGACCCACGCCCTGTATCTGCTGTTACTGTGTACAGACCCTCACCCTGTATCTGCTGTTACTGTGTACAGACCCGCGCGCTGTATCTGCTGTTACTGTGTACAGACCCTCACCCTGTATCTGCTGTTACTGTGTACAGACCCACGCCCTTTATCTGCTGTTACTGTGCACAGACCCTCACCCTGTATCTGCTGGTACTGTGTACAGACCCATGCCCTGTATCTGCTGTTATTGTGTACAGACCCTTACCCTGTATCTGCTGTTACTGTGTACAGACCCACGCGCTGTATCTGCTGTTACTGTGTACAGACCCTCACCCTGTATCTGCTGTTACTATGTACAGACCCACGCGCTGTATCTGCTGTTACTGTGTACAGACCCTCACCCTGTATCTGCTGTTACTATGTACAGACCCACGCTCTGTATCTGCTGTTACTGTGTGCAGACCCACGCCCTGTATCTGCTGTTACTGTGTGCAGACCCACACCCTGTATCTGCTGTTACTGTGTACAGACACTCACCCTGTATCTGCTGTTACTATGTACAGACCCACGCTCTGTATCTGCTGTTACTGTGTGCAGACCCACGCCCTGTATCTGCTGTTACTGTGTGCAGACCCACGCCCTGTATCTGCTGTTATGTGTGCAGACCCACGCCCTGTATCTGCTGTTACTGTGTGCAGACCCACACCCTGTATCTGCTGTTACTGTGTACAGACCCACGCTCTGTATCTGCTGTTACTGTGTGCAGACCCACACCCTGTATCTGCTGTTACTGCGTACAGACGCACAGTCCGGCTGGGAATGTTGGTGAGTGAGGTATGAAGAGCAGTGGCTTGGTGAACAAAGTCGGAGCGAGAGTCTGTAACACTTTGTCATGTCTCTCCTCAGGCCCTGCGTTACCGATACTTTGAACTGGGGAAGGATGAAGAGCTGGGAAAAGAGGATTCTCCACAGTTCAGGAATGCTCTCACTGTCCATCCGGTTGTGGACCCTGTCCAGATGTATCGGCTACATAAACGTTACACCGAGCTGGAGCTGGAGAAAACCTACCGAGAGATCGAAGATTTGCAGGTGTGGCCCCAAGACCCAGCCCAATCCAACAACACAGAGTGCAGCAATGTCACAGAGTTCAGGGTGAGGGGGTTAGAGAGAGAGACAGATGGAGACAGAGAGGGGGGGGAGAGAGACACTGAGAGGGAGAGGGAGAGAGAGAGAGAGAGAGAGCAGATACAGAAAGCTTAGACAGGATGGGGGGGTTGAGCGAGAGGGAGAGAGAGCAGGGGAGTGGAGAGAGAAAGTGAGAGAGCACTCAGAAAGGGAGAGAGAGCACAGAGGTGGGAAGAGAGAGACTGCAGGAGAGTTGAACGCACAGAGATGGGGAGAAAGCGAGAGAGAGAGAGAGTGTGAGAGCTCACAGACTCTGAGTTGGAGTTACAAGACCACCTTAAATACTTCAGCACACAGAAACAGTGAGATGGCACTGCAATGTGGGAGGGTCAGTGCTGAGAGAGTGCCGCACTGTCGGAGGGTCAGTGCTGAGGGAGTGCCGCACTGTCGGAGGGTCAGTGCTGAGGGAGTGCTGCACTGTCGGAGGGTCAGTGCTGAGGGAGAGCCGCACTGTCAGAGGGTCAGTACTGAGGGAGTGCCGCACTGTCGGAGGGTCAGTGCTGAGGGAGTGCCACACTGTCAGAGGGTCAGTGCTGAGGGAGTGCTGCACTGTCGGAGGGTCAGTGCTGAGGGAGTGCTGCACTGTCACAGGGTCAGTGCTGAGGGAGTGCTGCACTGTCGGAGGGTCAGTACTGAGGGAGTGCCACACTGTCAGAGGGTCAGTGCTGAGGAAGTACCACACTGTCAGAGGGTCAGTGCTGAGGGAGTGCCACACTGTCAGAGGGTCAGTACTGAGGGAGTGCCGCACTGTCAGAGGGTCAGTACTGAGGGAGTGCCGCACTGTCAGAGGGTCAGTACTGAGGGAGTGTCACACTGTCGGAGGGTCAGTGCTGAGGGAGTGCCACACTGTCAGAGGGTCAGTGCTGAGGGAGTGCTGCACTGTCGGAGGGTCAGTGCTGAGGGAGTGCTGCACTGTCAGAGGGTCAGTGCTGAGGGAGTGCTGCACTGTCGGAGGGTCAGTGCTGAGGGAGTGCTGCACTGTCAGAGGGTCAGTGCTGAGGCAGTGCTGCACTGTCGGAGGGTCAGTACTGAGGGAGTGCCACACTGTCAGAGGGTCAGTACTGAGGAAGTACCACACTGTCAGAGGGTCAGTGCTGAGGGAGTGCCACACTGTCAGAGGGTCAGTGCTGAGGGAGTGCTGCACTGTCGGAGGGTCAGTACTGAGGGAGTGCCGCACTGTCGGAGGGTCAGTACTGAGGGAGTACCGCACTGTCAGAGGGTCAGTGCTGAGGGAGTGCTGCACTGTCGGAGGGTCAGTACTGAGGGAGTGCTGCACTGTCAGAGGGGCTGTGCTGAGGGAGTGCTGCACTGTCAGAGGGTCAGTGCTGAGGGAGTGCTGCACTGTCAGAGGGTCAGTGCTGAGGGAGTGCTGCACTGTCAGAGGGTCAGTGCTGAGGGAGTGCCACACTGTCAGAGGGTCAGTGCTGAGGGAGTGCTGCACTGTCAGAGGGTCAGTGCTGAGGGAGTTCCACACTGTCAGAGGGTCAGTGCTGAGGGAGTGCTGCACTGTCGGAGGGTCAGTACTGAGGGTGTGCCACACTGTCAGAGGGTCAGTGCTGAGGGAGTGCCACACTGTCAGAGGGTCAGTGCTGAGGGAGTGCTGCACTGTCAGAGGGTCAGTGCTGAGGGAGTGCTGCACTGTCAGAGGGTCAGTGCAGAGGGAGTGCCGCACTGTCAGAGGGTCAGTGCTTAGGAAGTACTGAAAGGATGTGAAAGCTTTTCCATACTGGGGAGCTGTGTGGTGATTAAGTTTGAAGAGAGTTTATCTCAGGTTGTTGCTGGTGGAGAGATTGTTGACAGAGGGGGGGTTCTCAGAGCAGTGAGTGAGTGAGTGAGTGAATACCGTGAGAGTGGGCGAGTGAGTTCTGTGTATTCTCTCACTGGCTGTCAGTCCCATTGGTAATTAATGCCTGTCAGTAATTGGTTATGATTGGTTTCCTCATCCAGCAGTTACTCAGATGGATGTTTACAACAATTGATATCACTGAGACTGACCTTTCACGTAGAATTTAAATCCCACCCTTTGGTGTTCTGGGGATTTGAACCCAGGGTCCCCCAGCGTTACCCTGAGCCCTGGATTACTAAGCCAGAACATAGCCGCTGTATCACCATCCTCAGTCTGGTCCAGTGCCCAGCACAAGGCACCTGATGAATCGCGTCAGAGAATTACTGCAGAGAATTGACTGGGACCCAGTTTCCTTCCCGTGACTGGAACCTAGCCTCCTCCCTCCCCCAGTGAGTGATGCAGCTTTCTCCCAGACATACCTTCACATTTTAATAAAGTCCTTGAGAGTTTATAAATCTCCAGAGAGAGAGAGAGACACTCTTGGCAACAAGAGACATTTTCACCAGCTATGAAAGAGAATGTGACCATCGCAGTGAATCAGGGAGTCACCAACTCCCACAGAACATCAACCGGACACACACCCCACATACACACACACACACACACACACACACACACCCACATACACACACACACACCCACATACACACACACACCCACATACACTCACACACACACATACACTCACACACCCAAATACACACACACACCCACATACACACACATACCCACATGCACTCACACACCCACATACAGACACACACCCACATACACACACACACCCACATACACACACACACCGACATACAGACACACACCCACATACAGAAACACACCCACATACACTCACACACCCACATACACACACACACCGACATACACTCACACACACACCCACATACACACACACACCGACATACACACACACACCCACATACACTCACACACCCACATACACACACACACCCACATACACACACACACCCACATACAGACACACACCCACATACAGACACACACCCACATACACACACACCGACATACAGACACACACCCACATACAGACACACACCCACATACACTCACACACCCACAAACACACACACACCGACATGCACTCACACACCCACATACACTCACACACCCACATACACACACACACCCACATACACACACACACCGACATACAGACACACACCCACATACAGAAACACACCCACATACACTCACACACCCACATACACACACACACCCACATACACAGACACACCGACATACACTCACACACACACCCACATACACACACACACCCACATACACACACACACCCACATACACACCCACACCCACATACAGACACACACCCACATACAGACACACACCCACATACACACACACCGACATACAGACACACACCCACATACAGACACACACCCACATACACTCACACACCCACAAACACACACACACCGACATACACACACAACGACATACACACACACACCCACATACACACACACCCACATGCACTCACACACCCACATACACTCACACACCCACATACACACACACACCGACATACACACACACACCCACATACACTCACACACCCACATACACACCCACACCCACATACACTCCCACACCCACATACACACACACACCCACATACACACACACACCGACATACACACACACACCGACATACACACACACACCCACATACACTCACACACCCACATACAGACACACACCCACATACACACCCACACCCACATACACTCCCACACCCACATACACACACACACCCACATACACACACACACCCACATACACTCACACACCCACATACACACACACACCGACATACACTCACACACCCACATACAGACACACACCCACATACACAGCCACACCCACATACACTCCCACACCCACATACACACACACCCACATACAAACACACCCACATACACACACACCGACATACACTCACACACCCACATACACTCACACACCCACATACACACACACACCCACATACACACACACACCCACATACACTCACACACCCACATACACACACACACCGACATACACACACACACCGACATACACACCCACACCCACATACACACCCACACCCACATACACACACACCCACATACACACCCACACCCACATACAGACACACACGCACATACACACACACCCACATACACACACACACCCACATACACTCACACACCCACATACACACACACACCGACATACACTCACACACCCACATGCACACACACACCGACATACACACCCACACCCACATACACACCCACACCCACATACAGACACACACCCACATACACACACACACCCACATACACACGCACACCCACATACACTCACACACCCACATACACGCATACCCACATACACACACACACCGACATACACACACACACCCAGATACACACACACCCACATACACACACACACCCACATACACTCACACACCCACATACACACACACACCGACATACACACACACACCCACATACAGACACACACCCACATACACCCACACACCCACATACACTCACACACCGACATACACTCACACACCCACATACACACACACCCACATACACACACACACCGACATACACACACACACCCACATACACACACACACCCACATACACACACACACACCCACAAACACACACCCACATACACACACACACCCACATACACACACACTCCCACATACACACACACCCACATACACACACACACCCACACACACACACCCACATACACACACAGACCCACATACACACACACCCCCACATACACACACAGACCCACATACACACACAGACCACATACACATACACCCCGACATACACACACACTCCCACATACACACACACCCACATACACACACACACCCACTTACACACACACACCCACATACACACACAATCCCACATACACACACACACCGACATACACACACACTCCCACATACACACACACACCCACATACACACACACGCTCCCACATACCCACACACTCCCACATACACACACACACACCCACATACACACACACGCACCCATATACACACACACCCACATACACACACAGAGCCACATACACACACACACCCACATACACACACACACCCACAAACACACACACTCCCACATACACACACTCACCCACATACACACACCCACCCACAAACACACACCCACATACACACACACAGACCCACATACACACACACACCCACATACACACACACTCCCACATACACTCACTCACCCACATACACACACACACCCACAAACACACACCCACATACACACACACAGACCCACATACACACCCACACCCACATACACTCACACACCCACATACAGACACACACCCACATACACACACACACCCACATACACATACACACCGACATACAGACACACACCCACATACAGACACACACCCATATACACTCACACACCGACATACAGACACACACCCACATACAGACACACACCCACATACACTCACACACCCACATACACACACACACCCACATACACAGACACACCGACATACACTCACACACACACCCACATACACAAACACACCGACATACACACACACACCCACATACACTCACACACCCACATACACAAACACACCCACATACACACACACACCCACATACACACCCACACCCACATACAGACACACACCCACATACAGACACACACCCACATACACACACACACCGACATACAGACACACACCCACATACAGACACACACCCACATACACTCACACACCCACATACACACACACACCGACATACACACACACCGACATACACACACACACCCACATACACACACACCCACATGCACTCACACACCCACATACACTCACACACCCACATACACACACACACCGACATACACTCACATACCCACATACACTCACACACCCACATACACTCACACACCGACATACACACACACACCGACATACACACACACACCCACATACACTCACACACCCACATACACACACACACACCGACATACACTCACACACCCACATACAGACACACACCCACATACACACCCACACCCACATACACTCCCACACCCACATACACACACACCCACATACACACACACCGACATACACTCACACACCCACATACACTCACACACCCACATACACACACACACCCACATACACACACATACCCACATACACTCACACACCCACATACACACACACACCGACATACACACACACCGACATACATACACACACACACCGACATACACACACACACCGACATACACACACACACCCACATACACTCACACACCCACATACAGACACACACCCACATACACACCCACACCCACATACACTCCCACACCCACATACAGACACACACCCACATACACACACACACCCACATACACACACACACCGAGATACAGACACACACCCACATACAGACACACACCCACATACACTCACACACCGACATACAGACACACACCCACATACAGACACACACCCATATACACACACACACCCACAAACACACACCCACATACACACACACAGACCCACATACACACACACACCCACATACACACACACTCCCACATACACACACTCACCCACATACACACACACACCCACAAACACACACCCACATACACACACACAGACCCACATACACACCCACACCCACATACACTCACACACCCACATACAGACACACACCCACATACACACACACAACCACATACACACACACACCGACATACAGACACACACCCACATACAGACACACACCCACATACACTCACACACCGACATACAGACACACACCCACATACAGACACACACCCACATACACTCACACACCCACATACACACACACACCCACATACACAGACACACCGACATACACTCACACACACACCCACATACACACACACACCGACATACACACACACACCCACATACACTCACACACCCACATACACACACACACCCACATACAGACACACACCCACATACAGACACACACCCACATACACACACACACCGACATACAGACACACACCCACATACAGACACACACCCACATACACTCACACACCCACATACACACACACACCGACATACACACACACACCCACATACACACACACCCACATGCACTCACACACCCACATACACTCACACACCCACATACACACACACACCGACATACACACACACACCCACATACACACACACCCACATGCACTCACACACCCACATACACTCACACACCCACATACACTCACACACCCACATACACTCACACACCGACATTCACACACACACCGACATACACACACACACCGACATACACACACACCGACATACACACACACACCCACATACACACACACACCGACATACACACACACACCGACATACACACACACACCCACATACACTCACACACCCACATACAGACACACACCCACATACACTCCCACACCCACATACACACACACACCCACATACACACACACACCGACATGCACTCACACACCCACATACACTCACACACCCACATACACACACACACCCACATACACACACACACCGACATACACTCACACACCCACATACACACACACACCGACACACACTCACACACCCACATACAGACACACACCCACATACACACCCACACCCACATACGCTCCCACACCCACATACACACACACCCACATACACACACACACCCACATACACACACACCGACATACACTCACACACCCACGTACACTCACACACCCACATAAAGACACACACCCACATACACACACACACCCACATACACTCCCACACCCACATACACACACACCGACATACACTCCCACACCCACATACACACACACACCCACATACACTCCCACACCCACATACACACACACACCGACATGCACTCACACACCCACATACACTCACACACCCACATACACACACACACCCACATACACACACACACACACACACACACACACACCGACATACAGTCACACACCCACATACAAACACACACCGACATACACTCACACACCCACATACAGACACACACCCACATACACACCCACACCCACATACACTCCCACACCCACATACACACACACCCACATACACACACACACCCACATACACACACACCGACATACACTCACACACCCACGTACACTCACACACCCACATACACACACACACCCACATACACACACACATCCACATACACTCACACACCCACATACACACACACACCGACATACACTCACACACCCACATACACACACACACCGACATACACACACACACCGACATACACACCCACACCCACATACACACCCACACCCACATACACACACACACCGACATACACACCCACACCCACATACACACCCACACCCACATACACACACACACCCACATACACACCCACACCCACATACAGACACACACGCACATACACACACACCCACATAAACACACACACCCACATACACTCACACATCCACATACACACACACACCGACATACACTCACACACCCACATGCACACACACACCGACATACACACCCACACCCACATACACACACACACCCACATACACACGCACACCCACATACACTCACACACCCACATACACACACACCCACATACACACACACACCGACATACACACACACACCCAGATACACACACACCCACATACACACACACACCCACATACACTCACACACCCACATACACACACACACCGACATACACACACACACCCACATACAGACACACACCCACATACACCCACACACCCACATACACTCACACACCGACATACACTCACACACCCACATACACACACACCCACATACACACACACACCGACATACACACACACACCCACATACAGAAAAACACCCACATACAGACACACACCGACATACAGACACACACCCACATACACACAGAGACCCACATACACACACACACCCACAAACACACACCCACATACACACACACACCCACATACACACACACCCACATACACACACACACCCACAACACACACCCACATACACACACACACCCACATACACACACACACCCACAAACACACACCCACATACACACACACACCCACATACACACACACTCCCACATACACACACACCCACATACAGACACACACCCACATACACTCACATACCCACATACACTCACACACCCACATACACTCACACACCGACATACACACACACACCGACATACACACACACACCGACATACACACACACCGACATACACACACACACCCACATACACAGACACACCGACATACACTCACACACACACCCACATACACACACACACCGACATACACACACACACCCACATACACTCACACACCCACATACACACACACACCCACATACAGACACACACCCACATACACACACACACCGACATACAGACACAAACCCACATACAGACACACACCCACATACACTCACACACCCACATACACACACACACCGACATACACACACACCGACATACACACACACACCCACATACACACACACCCACATGCACTCACACACCCACATACACTCACACACCCACATACACACACACACCGACAGACACTCACATACCCACATACACTCACACACCGACATACACACACACACCAACATACACACACACACCGACATACACACACACCGACATACACACACACACCCACATACACACACACACCGACATACACACACACACCGACATACACACACACACCCACATACACTCACACACCCACATACAGACACACACCCACATACACACCCACACCCACATACACTCCCACACCCACATACACACACACACCCACATACACACACACACCGACATGCACTCACACACCCACATACACTCACACACCCACATACACACACACACCCACATACACACACACACCGACATACACTCACACACCCACATACACACACACACACCGACATACACTCACACACCCACATACAGACACACACCCACATACACACCCACACCCACATACACTCCCACACCCACATACACACACACCCACATACACACACACACCCACATACACACACACCGACATACACTCACACACCCACATACACTCACACACCCACATACACACACACACCCACATACACACACATACCCACATACACTCACACACCCACATACACACACACACCGACATACACACACACACCGACATACACACACACACCCACATACACTCACACACCCACATACAGACACACACCCACATACACTCACACACCCACATACACACACACACCGACAGACACTCACATACCCACATACACTCACACACCCACATACACTCACACACCGACATACACACACACACCAACATACACACACACACCGACATACACACACACCGACATACACACACACACCCACATACACACACACACCGACATACACACACACACCGACATACACACACACACCCACATACACTCACACACCCACATACAGACACACACCCACATACACACCCACACCCACATACACTCCCACACCCACATACACACACACACCCACATACACACACACACCGACATGCACTCACACACCCACATACACTCACACACCCACATACACACACACACCCACATACACACACACACCGACATACACTCACACACCCACATACACACACACACACCGACATACACTCACACACCCACATACAGACACACACCCACATACACACCCACACCCACATACACTCCCACACCCACATACACACACACCCACATACACACACACACCCACATACACACACACCGACATACACTCACACACCCACATACACTCACACACCCACATACACACACACACCCACATACACACACATACCCACATACACTCACACACCCACATACACACACACACCGACATACACACACACCGACATACACACACACACCCACATACACACACACACCGACATACACACACACACCGACATACACACACACACCCACATACACTCACACACCCACATACAGACACACACCCACATACACACCCACACCCACATACACTCCCACACCCACATACAGACACACACCCACATACACACACACACCCACATACACACACACACCGACATACAGACACACACCCACATACAGACACACACCCACATACACTCACACACCGACATACAGACACACACCCACATACAGACACACACCCATAGACACACACACACCGACATACACACACACAGACCCACATACACACACACACCCACATACACACACACTCCCACATACACACACTCACCCACATACACACACACACCCACAAACACACACCCACATACACACACACAGACCCACATACACACCCACACCCACATACACTCACACACCCACATACAGACACACACCCACATACACACACACAACCACATACACACACACACCGACATACAGACACACACCCACATACAGACACACACCCACATACACTCACACACCGACATACAGACACACACCCACATACAGACACACACCCACATACACTCACACACCTACATACACACACACACCCACATACACAGACACACCGACATACACTCACACACACACCCACATACACACACACACCGACATACACACACACACCCACATACACTCACACACCCACATACACACACACACCCACATACAGACACACACCCACATACAGACACACACCGACATACAGACACACACCCACATACAGACACACACCCACATACACACACACTCCCACATACACACACTCACCCACATACACACACACACCCACAAACACACACCCACATACACACACACAGACCCACATACACACCCACACCCACATACACTCACACACCCACATACAGACACACACCCACATACACACACACAACCACATACACACACACACCGACATACAGACACACACCCACATACAGACACACACCCACATACACTCACACACCGACATACACACACACACCCACATACACACACACCGACATACACTCACACACCCACGTACACTCACACACCCACATACACACACACACCGACATACACACACACCGACATACACTCACACACCCACATACACACACACCCACATGCACTCACACACCCACATACACTCACACACCCACATACACACACACACCGACAGACACTCACATACCCACATACACTCACACACCCACATACACTCACACACCGACATACACACACACACCAACATACACACACACACCGACATACACACACACCGACATACACACACACACCCACATACACACACACACCGACATACACACACACACCGACATACACACACACACCCACATACACTCACACACCCACATACAGACACACACCCACATACACACCCACACCCACATACACTCCCACACCCACATACACACACACACCCACATACACACACACACCGACATGCACTCACACACCCACATACACTCACACACCCACATACACACACACACCCACATACACACACACACCGACATACACTCACACACCCACATACACACACACACACCGACATACACTCACACACCCACATACAGACACACACCCACATACACACCCACACCCACATACACTCCCACACCCACATACACACACACCCACATACACACACACACCCACATACACACACACCGACATACACTCACACACCCACATACACTCACACACCCACATACACACACACACCCACATACACACACATACCCACATACACTCACACACCCACATACACACACACCGACATACACACACACCGACATACACACACACACCCACATACACACACACACCGACATACACACACACACCGACATACACACACACACCCACATACACTCACACACCCACATACAGACACACACCCACATACACACCCACACCCACATACACTCCCACACCCACATACAGACACACACCCACATACACACACACACCCACATACACACACACACCGACATACAGACACACACCCACATACACTCACACACCGACATACAGACACACACCCACATACAGACACACACCCATATACACACACACACCGACATACACACACACAGACCCACATACACACACACACCCACATACACACACACTCCCACATACACACACTCACCCACATACACACACACACCCACAAACACACACCCACATACACACACACAGACCCACATACACACCCACACCCACATACACTCACACACCCACATACAGACACACACCCACATACACACACACAACCACATACACACACACACCGACATACAGACACACACCCACATACAGACACACACCCACATACACTCACACACCGACATACAGACACACACCCACATACAGACACACACCCACATACACTCACACACCCACATACACACACACACCCACATACACAGACACACCGACATACACTCACACACACACCCACATACACACACACACCGACATACACACACACACCCACATACACTCACACACCCACATACACACACACACCCACATACACACACACACCCACATACAGACACACACCCACATACAGACACACACCCACATACACACACACACCGACATACAGACACACACCCACATACAGACACACACCCACATACACTCACACACCCACATACACACACACACCGACATACACACACACCGACATACACACACACACCCACATACACACACACCCACATGCACTCACACACCCACATACACTCACACACCCACATACACACACACACCGACATACACTCACATACCCACATACACTCACACACCCACATACACTCACACACCGACATACACACACACACCGACATACACACACACACCGACATACACACACACCGACATACACACACACACCCACATACACACACACACCGACATACACACACACACCCACATACACTCACACACCCACATACAGACACACACCCACATACACACCCACACCCACATACACTCCCACACCCACATACACACACACACCCACATACACACACACACCGACATGCACTCACACACCCACATACACTCACACACCCACATACACACACACACCCACATACACACACACACCGACATACACTCACACACCCACATACACACACACACCGACATACACTCACACACCCACATACAGACACACACCCACATACACACCCACACCCACATACACTCCCACACCCACATACACACACACCCACATACACACACACACCCACATACACACACACCGACATACACTCACACACCCACGTACACTCACACACCCACATACACACACACACCCACATACACACACACACCCACATACACTCACACACCCACATACACACACACACCGACATACACTCACACACCCACATACACACACACACCGACATACACACACACACCGACATACACACCCACACCCACATACACACCCACACCCACATACACACACACACCCACATACACACCCACACCCACATACAGACACACACGCACATACACACACACCCACATAAACACACACACCCACATACACTCACACATCCACATACACACACACACCGACATACACTCACACACCCACATGCACACACACACCGACATACACACCCACACCCACATACACACCCACACCCACATACAGACACACACCCACATACACACACACACCCACATACACACGCACACCCACATACACTCACACACCCACATACACACACACCCACATACACACACACACCGACATACATACACACACCCAGATACACACACACCCACATACACACACACACCCACATACACACACACACCCACATACACTCACACACCCACATACACACACACCGACATACACACACACACCCACATACAGACACACACCCACATACACCCACACACCCACATACACTCACACACCGACATACACTCACACACCCACATACACACACACCCACATACACACACACACCGACATACACACACACACCCACATACAGAAAAACACCCACATACAGACACACACCGACATACAGACACACACCCACATACACACAGAGACCCACATACACACACACACCCACAAACACACACCCACATACACACACACACCCACATACACACACACACCCACAAACACACACCCACATACACACACACACCCACATACACACACACACCCACAAACACACACCCACATACACACACACACCCACATACACACACACTCCCACATACACACACACCCACATACACACACACACCCACACACACACACCCACATACACACACAGACCCACATACACACACACCCCCACATACACACACAGACCCACATACACACACAGACCACATACACACACACCCCCACATACACACACACTCCCAAATACACACACACCCACATACACACACACACCCACTTACACACACACACCCACATACACACACAAACCCACATACACACACACACCGACATACACACACACTCCCACATACACACACACACACCCACATACACACACACGCA